>NW_009216005.1:7298-9603 GCF_000690835.1 Fulmarus glacialis | reverse complement strand
GATTTAGACTGTACATAAGGAAAAATTTCTTTGCTGAAAGAGTGGTCAGGCCTTGGAAGAGGCTGCGAAGTGAAGTGGTTGAGTCCCCATCCCTGGAGGTATTTAGATGTTGTGTAGATGAGGCGCTTAAGGACATGGTTTAGTGGGCATGGTGGTGTTGAGTTGACGGTTGGACTTGATAATCTTAGAGGTCTTTTCCAACCTTAATGATTCTATGATTATATGATTATATGATTCTAGTTCTTGGTAAACTTGAATTGTTTTAAAGATCTATGCTCTAACCCACAACCAGGTCTGAGACATTTGTAGGAAATACACACTACAAAACCTTCAATTTCAGTCAGTGTTATTTTCTAACTAAAGATAAATTCCCCAACATGGTATTCACATCCCATCATGTGAGCACTTTCCAAAACACTGAACTTTTTAAGGAGCTCCACTTTTCTTATAGTTGTACATACAGAGCCATCTGCTAATACACTACTAGAAGTAACTGGCTAAAAGCTTCTTTGTTCATTTTACTTAGCCAGTAGAATATTTTCTGTTATGTGTGTGTGTTTAAATAAAAATTATCCAAAGGAAAAGTAATTTTTGTACAGGGCTTTATTTGTCAATATTTATTGTTGAATGTCATTTGCATAGTGTGATACCATGTTAACTTTTCTTATGCTTTACTACATAGGCTTGATTTAAAAAAAAAAAAGGAAACACCTGCTTATGCCACACATCTCTTCTGCTTGTACTTTTATAAATGTAAAAAAAGCCCTAGTCTTCTATTTTATGCCTATTTTATACAAGGTTTCCTTTTTTTACCTTTCCTTTGGCAAAATACATTCTAAACTGCTGCAGAAAAGTAACTGATTCATTTCTGGGTCATGCACTATCAAAGCAATTATTGACTAAGTTTCAAATCCATAACATTCACCTCTTACTGCACAAAGGCCTTAACTTCAGTTTTTTAAGTGATTAAGATTGACAGTGTTCTCCTCGAGTGACCATGAAGCACTGTACAGAACAGAACTCTATATCAAAGGCTCTGTTGCCATTCAAACACATCGTTACTATTTTTGTTAATTTGTGGGAGTTGGTGCCTTTTGTATACTAATGCAAGACAAACAAAATAACGGTCCTTAACCTTAACTGTAATGAAGAACTCAAGATCCTAAACCTTTCAAAAATTGTCTAGATGACTCTGGAGATGCTGTATAGAAATTATATCTTTTCAAGTTACAAGCTGGGCTAAGTTAAAGGAAGCAGGGATGTGAAGAAGCATCACTGCATCATACATCTTTCTAATCAGAAATACATGAAAGGCCTCACTCCTTCATTGGCAAGTTCAGAGTATGTTCCCAAAGTATGGTACCTGCCAAAGGGTAAAGCTTATCTGAAAGCACCACTAAAGTAATTGAGACCTGGACTGCATTTGCCCAGTGCCCAGCTTGAACTTTTACGACTGTGGTATGTGCTATGAAAACAAACCAAGCACAGGTAATTGTTATGTAGGGTCTTACCCAAAAGCTCTGGCCTTCACCCGACCTGCTCTAATGATGAGGTATGCACAGAAGAGAAACAGAGAAGCACAGATGAACTCTTAACAACTTTGTGCCCAGGTACACATTTGGAGCAGGAAGCCAGCAGGCGACACTGACCCAGGTAAAAATAGCCAGATGGCTTTAGCTATGGACAAAGCAGAAGAGATTGGCCTGGGGTAATGGTGTAAGACACCAATGAAGCCATTGGTGGCTTATACCAACCAGCTATGTTAGAACGCAATAAAGAGCAAAAACAACAGTCCCTCATAGAGAACATCTTTGCACAGAGATCCCGTTCTACTTATAAATACGTTTTACATTATATGCCACGCATCGGTGTGGTTCTGTGGCTACCTCACTCATGACAACTAATCTAAAATATTCAGCTCTGTAAGCTCCCATTATATCCTGTGGTTTAGTTTTCCACTAGGATCCTGGGCTCAGGTGGCCAGGAGCATACCCAGACACCCTCCACATTGTGCCCAGGAGAAGAACAGAGATGCAAATGGTCGTGTTTCACAGCCTTCCACCAAGGAATGTCTAGCCCAGAACAGACCCTGAGATTTCCAAGGTTTCCACTGTACCTAGAGCAGCCGCCTAGGTACCAGTACTGCCAAAAATCTGTGATTGGTGTGTTTCAGTACTCATGAATGAATCAATTCTTACTTAGCAATTCCTACAATTCAAACAATCCGGACCAGCTTCTCCCAGTGCGCCTCAGTTTAAAGACCTTGTACCTGGAGAACAAACTCCCTTGAGGCATCAGTCCTTGT
>NW_009216005.1:0-7267 GCF_000690835.1 Fulmarus glacialis | reverse complement strand
TTCCCTACCCCAGTGTAGCTCAGGCTGTTAAGAATGCTAATTAAGCTCATACTGGCTGATAACATATGCACAACACTATTTTTACAGTATTATACAAATATTTAAAATGTTTTGACAGACTGTATTCTGAGAACACTTAACTGAATATCAGATGACTAAATCACAGGAGTTCTTTAGATGACATTACAGCTGATATGCTGTATGTTGCACAGGCACATGCTCAAATACTGTAAGTGGTATTTATAGTTTGTAAAATTATGAAGATGGCATTAATAAATTCAATACAAATCAATGTTTCACTGGTTTGGGAGGATGAAACTTTGTAGCATTATTGCTTTTGGTGCTTTCCTTATTTCTGTCTGAAAACACAGGCATATAAATCTGAATTTGTTAGTAGATACTATAAAAAGTCAGTAGCAGATAAAAAATACTACTTTCCTCCCAGTTTACAAGAGATAGGATATATTGTTTTATCTACTTACCACAGTAAGGTACAAGAAAAGGTACATTATTGACCATTCTCCCCTTTGATCTTTCTCTAAATTATTGAGACACTTAACACTGAATGTTTTGTTGTTGTTGTAGAAAATAAACCAAACTGAAACTGAACAGTCAGCCTCAGAGGTCTGTTCTCCCATCCATGTATGCACATACCCTCTATTAGCATTAATGAGAATTACCCATGCATATGGATGAGAGATCAGACCCCTTAATTTGTTTAGATGAGACCAATTTTAATCAGTGTGAGTTAATGCATAATTTTGTAGCACACTTGTGTGGTTGGTGAGTCAACATGTTTGAGGTTTTCACTTTACATTCCAGGAGCGCCTGTGTAGGCTGAGAATTTTGAAACAAAAGAATGTCAAAATATTAGTCAGGAATATTATTCTCAGGGTACTTGTCCCCTGGTGAGCAGAAGAGGAGCTGTAGTGACATTGAGTGACCTCGCAAAAGCAAACCCGAACCGAGAGCGACTCTTAAATGCCAGAAACATGACTTCGCATTGAATCCCTATCATCAAAAAAAGTCCTACAGCCGTCACTGAGGTCTGTTGTAATAAATCATTGCTCCTGTTTATTAAACACAGGTCAATAAACTTACATTCCTAGTGAAGCTTCAAAATTTGCATTACCTCCTAACCTTACAGCAACCTCATACTAAGCTCAGTAAACAAGTTTATTCAAACAAAACAAGCATCAAGAAAAATTATTTAAATGTATTACACAAATAACACCAAAACACACCGTACAAGGTGAGACCAAAGATCTGCTCAGGGCAAAACTTATGCTACTCTGACCTCCATTTGAAAATGAGTTTCAGTCTCAAAAACAAACCCCCACTTTTATGTCAGATATACTATCTTTCCACTTCTTCATTTTTTACTGGTAATCATTTTCCTAACTCACTTCCATCAATCCCGCCTCATAAAGAAGGTACTTTTTTTTGAGATGCATAACTGTGAAGTCATTGTCTGTGAAGTCATTTCCACAAATAAGAAGAACATACAGACAGATAGATGTAGGAACTTTTTTTTCCAGAGGAAATACTCAAGACATCTCCCAAAACTGAAGACATATATCTGCGGGTAAAGGACAAGAATTTGCACCTGTAACACCAGTAGTGCAGACCCATTTGGAAGATGATGATCCATAGCTGTGATTAGGCCTTTTTCTTAACCTTTCCTTCAAGGTTTCACATTATTGGATGATCAAACCACCTGTTTTACAAATGTAACTTTTAGTTTTTAAATAAAACAGCTTTCAGCTATTCTCTTGTGCTTTCCAAGGTTCTGGGTGAATCCAAGAGTAACTTGTACAGACCATCTTAAATAAACGTCTGTGTAACCTTGTACTACACCCCACAATTAGCCAGTCTGAAACGTACACAGGCAACTAAAAATGTATAAAAAGTTTAAACAGTTCTAAAAAATATCCTCGTGTTACATTTTTTCTGCCTTGTTCCCACAAAGAACAAAGAGCTTTTCCTACTGAATTCTGCACGAGGCCAGCAGGATCTAACCAGTAACTGACACAATGCTTCAGTTTCAAGAGATTATATTTTTAGCCCATCGAGTGTTGGAAAAGTGAGCCGTCCACCTGGAAAGCTGGATTCTTCCATTTCACTATGTTTGATCACTCTCAATATCTCAGTGGGGAAGAGGAGATAGAGAAATGGTATAAACACACATGTAGGCATACACTCTATGCTATGTATATATAAAATGTCACACACTTGGAGATTTGCAATTTAAGATGCATTGTTAGGAGAATTTATGAAAGGAATCATGAGCATGTGACAAAAGACACATTATAAAGGCAATTTATCACATGGATTTCACAGGAGGGTGCATTTTCTTCTTACATATACACACCTTCATTTATTTATTTATTTATTCCATATGTACTACTCCACCAAAATCATAATAAGTGAGATGAGAAAGAGAAGTACAGTACTGAGGTGTCTTTTTCATCCTGGCAAAGACTGAATGTTTTTTAAGGCAAACAACATGTTGCACCACTGATTTCTTCATGTGAAAATATTTTATGTAAAGTCAATACTGAGATTCACATTAAAGCTCAAATATAAATAATAAGAGAAATTCCTTTGAGACATCTGTTTGTTCTAATTTTTTAAAAACATATTGCAGAGTGTGGATAGAGAAGAGAAGAATTGGATAGTGAAGTTCAGTATTTGCTTCAGAGATGATACTTGGTAAATTATTAGCACATAATTATTATTACAGATGTTTTCCACAATTTACAAAAATATTAAAATAAAAGACTGTTATAGCAGTTTTCTAAGTGAATCATATTTTACTGCTACCTAAATTCATGTAATATTTATAAGATAATAACTTATTTACATGAGTCTGAGGGACAAACAAGCTGTAGTGTGTAGATATTAAAGGACTCCATAGCTTATCTTAACCAGGGATAAAGAACTCAAATTGTCAAATCTTAACAAACTGATCCCAGCTGGATATCATGCTATATATTTGGGAAGCTAAATAAACTTTATCTCCAACAATCCCAGAATAAAATCTATGCACAAATAAATTAATCTCATGATCTCAAAGTAATTTCTAATACAGTTTTATTCCCTTCCCAAGGCCAATCTGTGTTTCAGATCCAATTCAGCACATCTGTGCAACATTCCAGCAACCTTCCTGAGCTAGAAGTGTAGTATCCAAGATATATACTGTTGTATCCAAGCTGTATCTTCAAATTTTATCTATTTACATAGTACTTCTGAACTCAGTGAGAGGAATCTCATCATGTTTAGTTCTCTGGACAATTAAAACAGTTCCAATAAAACATATCAAGATTAAACATTTTTGTAGTGAAAAGCTCACTGCCAGCAACAACTCCTAAATTGAACAACCTAATCTTTCTAGTACCCCAGTAATTCACAGGGCTGGACCCCATCATCTCTTAGTTGAGTTAGTGGAGGATTTAGCACTGCTGACAGGTAAAAAATAAATTCCTATTCTGTTCTGCAGAAATAGAGGCAGAGAAAAACAACCAAAAGAACTTTCAATGTTTACTGACCAGGTGTGTAATCACAGACCTATTAAGCAGAAAATTCTGCACACAGAACTGTGTATTTTCTTTCCATTGTGCTCCCGTATTATATAGAACTGTTAAGAGAGAGAGACGTCGCTAATATTCCCTTCCCCAGCATTGTATATTTGCTATAGAATAAATCTAAAAGATGGTGCTGTATTGTAGAGGGGGCAATCCGAATGGAATCCAATAGTCATTGCTACAAAAAAAAAAATTATTAAAAAAATTTTCTCTTTGTGAACAAGTTCGTTTGGATTGTGCTCTCTTGCTTCAAACAAAGCATAAAGTATTTTTCCTTTTTACACCTTTAGAAAGTTACTGTCAAGAAGGTCTTCATCTGGTCAGTAAATTATTTTTTCTAAATCTTTAAGAACCTTTTCAGGGTGCACTCACTTTTTTGTGAATTCCTATTGTAGCAAAGACTTTAAAAAATATATTTTTACAAAAATACACGTGGGTAATAATCCATGGAATTTTACTTATAGTTTTATTTCTATCAGTTTTATTTACACTACTCTGTAAATGATTTAGGGTTGTGACCATCCCTCTGTACTTCAATTCAGCCATAATTGCATAAAAATTATTAAGACAATAAAAGTAGCATATTTACCTGATGAAAATAAAAATAATTTAAAAATTCAATCAAAAAAGTGAAAAAAGTTATTTTGGTTACAATCCAAGAGTATGATATATCTTAAAATTAACAAACAATCCAATGACGGAAACAATGAGAAAAAACTATTCGCTGAGCGGAAAACTTACAACACCAAAAAAGTTCATAAAAATTGCAGCCTCTCCACAAGGAATTCACATCAGGGCAAAACTACTGATTATATTTTTGTAAATTCTGTGAAGATACTTACTCCTTTCCCATCTATTTCTATAAATGCCTTAATCACCATGGCTTAAGTAGATCAACTAAATATTCTCACACAGAGAAAGAATCGACTGAGCAGCTCTCATACTTGATGCAAAGTAAACATGTCCCACACAACTAACTAACTTTCTTTCTTTCTATCTATCTATCACCATTTGAAAAACAAAGTTAAAATTAAGGACTTTGCCTTCAGGAAGCTGGAAGCACCTCTATAAAAATCAATGTCTAATAAAGTTTAAAGGAGGGCATGAGGGCCTAGGAAAGAATTTGGGGTCACAGGGACGCTATCACGTGGCACAGAACCACAATAGCACCTGCCAATGCTAATGGAAAAAAAGAGATTAAAACCTTCTGAGTTCTGGATCCTTTGCACCCTCTCCAGAAACCTATTACTGAGTAACTAACGTGCCCCTCAAAAATTATAGACGTATGAATTTATGCCCCCAGTATACAGTGAAAATCACAATTCCTCTCACAGCCTAGAAATGCAATTGGGTACATAGATTTACAATGGTGTTAAGTAAATTGAGTCAGACTGGCAAAAAATAACTGTCTGAATTCTTAGCCAAAATTTTGCATTAATATTCTGCATATTCATTGCCTTTTCCAGCTGCTCCTTTCTATAGCAAATAATATAAAATATCAGAAATCAGAGAGCCCTTTAATTATACAACTTTGGTCATTTTTGTCTTGAATTTTACAACTATTTTACACAGGCTAATTTCATTATAATTTTTGTCAAGAAAAAGACAAAAATATCAAATAAAAAAGCGCTGATGCAAAGAGGTATTTAGTGCTCAGAGTTATGAAACATTCTTTAGAGAAAGGTGGAGCTACTCACCACCTATTGGAGTCACGCTGTGATAGCACAAGACAGAAAAGGAAATCTGTTCAGGCCTTTTCTTTCTCTTTCAACAGAGGACATGACTTTTTTGAGAGCTGCTTCAATTAAAAATAGTGAACTGGAAAACTATCCAGTTCCATACTCTCCTGTGACTTCTTACTAGCAAATCACTTATGTATGGCTTTAAATTAAGCATACCAGTAGTCTTACTGTACTCATCACCATTAGTCATGTGCTTATATATGTTTGGAAATTTTTTTGGTTAAAGATCTTAACTATCTCACACCAACAGCAGAAGTAGTTGTTTATGAACAATTATATACCTATTAATCATGAAAACTAAACCCATGAATTTCAGATATGAAAAATTCTGTGCCAATTTCAGTTAAAGCAATTATGGATAAAATAATGTAATAAAACAAATCCTGATGCAAATAACTTTCTAAATTTACATTTGAATACAGCTTCGTATACGTGATCTACTATTTCTCAATGCTTACGCATTGCTACCTTATAAACTATACACCACTAGGTCTTCTGAATTGCATTTGCAATTCAAGCACAGTTACACACACACAAGCACACCCACACAAAGACTTGTTGATACTAATTGAAAAAAAATCAGAATCTTCCATCACACCATAATAAAGCTTGGTAGTGAACTGTAACTTCATTGCTACCAATACCTATCATACCTGAGATAGAAACTGCTGATTGCCAGGTAACTGCTTACCATGGCTCTTGATTAACTGCGCGTGAATGCATAGAATTTCTAGGGTTATGACCTTTGGAAGAAGGGGCAGGCCACTCAGGAGGACTACAAAGATGTCATGAGGTTATGCAGGGAGAAAATTAGAAGGGCCAAAGCCCAGCTAGAACTTAATCTGGCTACTGCCATAAAAGGCAATAAAAAAAGTTTCTAAAAACACATTAGCAACAAAAGGAGGGCTAAGGACAATCTCCATCATTTATTGGATGCGGGGGGAAACATAGTGACAAAGGATGAGGAAAAGGCTGAGGTACTTCATGCCTTCTTTGCCTCAGTCTTTAATAGTCAGAGCAGTTGTTCTCAGGGTACCCAGCCCCCTGAGCTGGAAGACAGGGATGGGGAGCAGAACAAAGACCCCATAATCCAAGGGGAAATGGTCAGCGACCTGCTACAGCACTCAGACAAACACAAGTCTACGGGGCCAGATGGGATCCACCCAAAGGTACTGAGGGAGCTGGCGAAAGTGCTCACCAAGCCACTTTTAACAATTTATCAGCAGTCCTGGCTAACCAGGGAGGTCCCAGTTGACTGGAGGTTAGCAAATATGATGCCCATCTACAAAAAGGGCCAGAAGGAAGATCAGGGGAACTAAGGACCTGTCAGTCTGACCTCAGTGCCAGGGAAGATTATGGAGCTGTTCATCTTGAGGGCATTCACAAGCCATGTGCAGGACAACCAGGGGATCAGGCCCAGCCAGCATGGGTTCATGGAAGGCAGGTCCTGCTTGACCAACCTGATCGCCTTCTATGACCGGGTGACCCACTTAGTGGATGAGGGAAAGGCTGTGGATGTGGTCTACCTGGACTTCAGTAAAGCCTTTGACACTGTCTCCCACAGCATTCTCCTAGAGAAGCTGGCGGCTCACAGCTTAGACAGGTACACTCTTCGCTGGGTAAAAAACTGGCTGGACGGCCGAGCCCAGAGAGTTGTGGTGAATGGAGTTAAATCCAGTTGGTGGCCAGTCACAAGTGGTGTTCCCCAGGGCTCAGTATTGGGGCCAGTTCTGTTCAATATCTGTATCAATGATCTGGATGAGTGGATTGAGTGCTCCCTCAGTAAGTTCGCAGATGACACCAAGTCGGGTGGGAGTATTGATCTGGTTGAGGGTAGGAAGGCTCTGCAGAAGGATCTGGACAGGCTGGATCGATGGGCCGAGGCCAACTGTTTGAGGTTCAATAAGGCCATGTGCCGGGTCCTGCACTTAGGTCACAACA
>NW_009216004.1:0-86944 GCF_000690835.1 Fulmarus glacialis | reverse complement strand
CGGTGGCGGCTGGCTCTGAGGCGGCCCTCAGCCAAGGCTCGACTTGCTACCCTGAAATTCATTTATCGTCACAGCGTGGGTTACCTCATCCATGTATTTCCATCAGCAATCTGAAAAAGAGCGTCAACTGTTGAATACAAGTTCACCCAAGTCCTCCCCTCAGATGTCGTGGCTTGCTGCAGAAGGCATATTACACAATGAAAACCATCTTTCCGCTTTTGCCGTTCATAATTGTATCCAAAAGTCCCACAAGAACTTAGAAAAATGAAGATACTACAAAATTAGCTGATCCTTTCTTTGCAGTCAGCTTTTTACTGCATTAAATTGTTTTTCCAGCAGTTAACCTGGCAAATCTTAGCACTCACACACCAAAACACACACCTTGTTTTGTCCAAACGTATTCAGTCATTAAAATGATTGTTTGTTGTTGCCAAGCACGCAGTCCCTTACTACAAAAGCCCTTTTCAACAGGAATGATAACTGAACATAGAAAACAGCAGATATATTTATGCCTGATCTCTGGGGTTTAAAATCTGTGGGACAAGTCCTTTGCCTTGAATTAATTCCCCTTTGGTAACACGCCAGGTCTTCAGGACAGAACGCGTGGTACACCTGTATAAAAATACCCTCTCTTCCAGTGGTCCTTGAGGAATGTAGTTGCAAAGATCTGTAACGCTGTTATGTACTCATGTTAAAGTCAGTTCTGCACGAAATTTGAATGCTTTTAAAAGCTATTTAAAATATTTCAAATTCATATAGGGTGTAGCATTTTCATGAGTGCCTTTGTGACTATCTCCCACTTGTTTAGATAAAAAAAACTTAGGGACTTTGAAAATTTCAGTAATATGTAATTGTTAAATCAACCCTCTCTCCCACCTCCTTTCAGGTAACTGTTTAGAAAATGTGTTTAAAATAATGAAAATGTATTTAACTTTTATCATAAAGAAACTCTTAAGGGCTTAAGATACTTCGTTTTCTTGTATTTTCTTACATTTTGTTGTTACAAAATTTATTCTTGGAAGAACCTTGTGACGCCCCTGAATAAACAAGTTAATGGTTCTTGTCTTAAGAGCAAATAGTTTAATATTGAGCACGAGTTTCTGTCCAATAAAGCTTGTTCTGAAAGATTTCTAGGATCGACAGCATTAATAATAAGGCGATATGTTATCTCTACATGTCAAACTACTAAGCTACATTGTAATTATAAAATAATATTTGCACTTGAGGCATTAATTCAAGATAACAGAGTCTTGACATAAATATAACATTTTGTCACCCATGGCATTGTCCATTAGGTATGCTATGGTAGTGTTTTTGTTACCCAGCACGTGGGTAATGATTCACACTATTCTCTTAGTGTTACTTTCCTTCTATCACCAAAAACCTGCTAATAAAATACAGCTAGTGTTTTGTTGACTTTGAATCTCACCTCTCTCCGTCGGGTCACATAACGGGCTGGGGTGGTCCCACTGATGATGCTGCCACAGTGATCTACATGTCGGCAGGAGCTTTTTTCTCCTAGAAGAGAAACTCGATATAACCTCTCACATTCTTGTATATTCCTACTCTTTATGTAGCCTCAAAAGGGCAGGAGCAAGAATAGCTTTAAAGCAGCTGTGTGTTGCGTTACCCACAGGCACACAAATCCACTTGTGCTGGAAACCTGGCTGAAGTATCTCCATGTAGCTATGAATCAACTTCAATCTCATTATTTTATTTTTGTCTGCTCTGAAACATCAGAATGTGGAAAACTGTTTTGTCAACTAGTGGATGTGGGTACCTAATAAGGCTTCCAAGGAATTATGAATTCCTTATCCTTTCTCATCTCAGTATTATTCAAGGGAATAACTTCCATGTGATCTTAGATTTCTTTTTATGATTTTTTTTTTACATTCTATAATCCTCATTACAAAATTAATACATATGACAAATAGGCTCTTCACCTACTTAACAAGGACAAACAAAAAACTAGCTTCAAGTCTCTGCTTGTACGGCTGTCACCTTTTGGTGAGCAACAGTGGTCAAGTTGAACTTTGTATTTCATCCTTCAGTAAAACCTTGGCATATTTTTTTTTATTTGTGATATTTAGTATGGTCAAAGTCTGGAGGCATTAAACAATAGCCATTGTTTTACTAAAAATATATCCTCAGTTTTAGAAAAAATTATTTGTTATGAATCATTATCATTATTGTAGCAATGAAGTACACTAGTCATGAACCAACACCCCAAAAAAACGTGAAGAAAAACCTTAAAACTAAATGTGTGCAACTACAAGTTCATTTTCGCTTATTTTCCTATAATCTGTACTCCAAAGGATTTTCTGAAATTTTTTTTGGTGACTGAATTACTTTTTATGGTGAGTTTGTGTATTTTTTTTCCAAATAATAATTAAAAAAATTACTTTCCTACTAGGAGCTGTCACGTTGCTAAAAATGTTCCTCAATACTGCAACCTACCGTTCATTGTCAGTACAACATAAATATCTCTGATGCTTTCATGTTTTCTTTTTTAGTGTTAATACTGGGTATAAATCTAACTGAATGTAATCCTTGAGATAGAGGCCTAATAACATAAGCTTTATTTTAGATTGGCAGCTGTAAAAAACATAAATGGAATTCTGGAGTCCTCAGTATCGCAAATATGAGGAAGGCTGGGAGGGTATGAAGCTCAGTAAAAAAGGGTGTTTATGTTCAAAAAAGAGTAGTCTGAATGTATTTCCAATTTAACATAACTCTTGTAAAACCCAACACTTTAAAATGTATTTAAGAACATAATTTAAAAATAGATAAAAATTTGCAATAGCACCACCATTTTCCCTCCTCCTTGTGGCAAGGAGCCCGTTAGCCTAGCCTAGAATGTATATCCCATGACGTTTATTTCTTTTTTTGTTTTAAATGTAAAAGCCCCCCTGATATAGCATCTTCTATGAGTAGTACCTGAATAACAGTTATCACACACACTCTGCCGAAGGGACCATTCACTGCTGCTGGGGTTTTTGAGGGGTTTGGGGGGTTTTTAGGTGGGTTTTTGTTGTTGTTTTGTTTGCTTGTTTGTTTTAAAGCATGCCTTGTATAGAAGATGCCAAAAAGCTCCACATCTCAAATTAACTGCAATCCTCTGTGATATATCCTGCCCACTCTATACATATCTAAGAGCTGTGATTAACAATGAACACTGAGATCTTCCCTCCCAGAAACATCTGTGTTATGTCCTAGATCTTTGCTACACAAAATACCATTTATAACTCATATTTTTATGGATGAATGTACAGCAGATGCAGAGAGATGGCATATTAATTGGCATTTCAAAATTGGTACCTCTTACTTGAGCTGTAATAATGTTTTAAATTATGTAAAATCTGTAAGAACTTGGGGGGAGGGATCAGAAGCAGGAACTGTGATCTCGTTCTGTTTGTTTGTTGCCTGGCATTACATTAATCCAATCCCGATTGATGCCTCTCAGTGATTTTACAATTTAACCACAAAACAGTAACAGAGGAATTGGCTCTAAGCTCTTATTCCTTGTGGGCGGAAATACCGATTTGCATTGATGACATGCTAGGATCTGGCCAGGGGAAAAAAAAAGAAAAGAAAAAAATCGCGTCTTTTCCATCCTCAAATGCAAAGCAAGCCCATTTCTGAACGATCAGAGATACCATATTCTTTCAAATCCTAGCCTGGAGAGAAAGTCCTTCTGACCAGCCATAATAGGTTTGTTTTGCTGCATCTCTAAGTGCAGTCCAGGACTGCCGGTACAGCAGATCGATAAAAACCATCTGTCTCAGTCTACCGTGCTCATCCCTGCTCAGAGCCCAGAGGTACAGAGCAAACAGCGTGGCCCGCAGAGAGCCAGCCAGCTTCCGACGCAGCCTAGTCAAGCCCATCGTACCTCTGCATTGCCAGCACTCTGCAACCCGCTGCCGTACCTCCTGCCTGAAGGGTCCCCAGACCTAACAGGAGACCTGATCCCCAGCGGCTTACTGCCAGCCTCTACCCAGACATGCACTTGGAGCTGTCTTTCTGCAATCTTTTCATGGAATCTCAGTGATCAATTTAAAATTATTACCACCATTGCAGAGATCTTGATCTTCCCACAGGAACTTCTCTCATTTTTTCTGTCGCAGCGAGGATGGTGGTGTTCCTCGCCTTTCAGTATCCTGGCTGCCATACTTGACTCGGCTTCCTTCCTACGATGATTCATCTGAGACATGTCTAAATCTTGCCACCAGTTTACATAACCAGTTTTAAAATCTGACTTTTCCAAGTTAAGAGAACTTTCATCCAAGCTCTTAATTGAGTGCACAAATACTACTTGATTGTTCAGGTGGTAGTAGATCTGTCGCAGCTAAGCACCTCTCTGGATAGAGTGACCTCTCATGGATACTGCTGGTACTCTGTCAACAAGGGAAATTTTTTCTCAGCTAGGTGTGGGAGTAAAAGAATAGCAGTATTAATAAGAAACTAGTAACAAAATTCACGTTAGGCCCAGATAATTTCTACTGCTATAACATAATGAACCACCACAGCATCTCATGTAACAGTTAAAGATTATTATGTGACATTCATTAATATAAAAAGTAAATGATACTTCAAACATAGCACACGTGTAATTAAACTGCATTGTAGATTTGATGTTCACAATCACCAGGCTAATCAGGATGCTAAGCTTAAGAAGCAAGGGAGGATTCGTTACGAAATACACACTTACGCACAAAATCCTTCATTTCATACTTTACAGAATAAATTAGTATTTTATTGCAAAGTAGACCATTTTAGGTCTCCCGGTTCTCTGTTCTGGGACTCTCCTGCAGGTGTGACGACTGGGAAGCACAGGCTCTCCCGCTCGGCTGCGCCATGCTCCGGGTGCATGCTGCATATGCTGCATTATGACACACTGCAGATGTGACCACGTGGGCTTGCTGAAGCGACTCCGCTGCCTCGGCTACACAGAGTGACTCAGATGTCAGGTGACGGCACACGCAACCCATCTAGATTTCCTTCGATAGCGTTAGCACGTTGTAAGACATCTCAGCCCTGCCAGGCTGTTGTTAGAATGCAGAGCAACAAAGGGTACAAGCTGAATTAGAAGCAAAACCTCTAACTCTTATGCTTTTTGCATTTAATTGCTGTATGTTCTAATGTATTTCTCTTTATTCTCACTACTTGCCCCGTGGATGGCAGCATTTTCAGTACTGCATTGTGGGTTTGTTTTATGCCTTACCTTATTTGCACTTTAATCTTGTTTAAAATCCTTTGAAACAAAAAACAATAACCCACCAGAACCAGAATATTCATTGAATTGCTGTCACAAGGCTAGAGAAAAATGCTTGACAACAGGGGATAGATTACATTCAGCAGTAAGGAAGGAAATAGCCTCAGCTAGGCCCTGCACACCCCTAGCCGTGGGGACAATTCAAATCCCGATGCTAGTCTCTGCTGCACTGAGAACACAGTGCTTTCTTACCCGAGTTCTGTTCTGCTTGACCTCAAAACATACCTTCTTGATACCAGGCCACAGAAAAGCAAGCTGAATCCTTCTTCCACTTCTGCTGGCCGAGACCTCCCGTTCCTCCGTTCCTCCTGTTGTCAGGATGCGGCTCTATTGTTCAGTCCACAGGTAGAGCTGTAGTGTCAGAGAGCCAAATTCTGCCTTTTCCAGTAATTTAATTCTTAACATTATATCAGCCATTTAGCACAGCCTGATTTTCTGAGTTTTTTTTTTTAATGAAAAGGACTAATGTTTGTTCCAACTCATTGCAATTTAAGTTTCTGTATTTATTCAGCCACCTGTGATGAGTCAAGGTAGAAAAAACCAAAATATCCACAAAAAAGGCATAACTGTATCATACCTCCAAGTTATTTATTACAAAAGTATATTCTTAAAGACCCTCCACATTTAAAGTGCATTCTCTGTGAACTCAATCATAAAAAAGAGAACACAGTGAAGTGAAAAACTGTCTAAAACAGTATTTCACAGGAACAGAGATTAATCATACATTTCTTTTACTTCACCATTAATCTTCCTCATACAGAGTACAGCCCTACAATAGAACATATTCTCTATGCAGAACAGATGGAGTAACAGATTACTTGCATCAATCTAAAAGAATAACCTCCCACCCAACACATGCTTAATTCCTATGGCTAATGAGTTTTGGGTTTTTTTCCCCTCATTGTACTTAATTTGTCAGGATATGGAAAGGACCCTTCAAGTGAAGCTCTCTGACACCTTCTCAGCTTAGAATGCAGTATGAGGCTCACACCAAGCGGAAAAAAGGCAGGCAGACTGACCTGACTAGAGGATGATTTATCTTTTTCGTGACAATGATAGCAACGTGGCTGAAAAGTGGTTGGCTTTAATTAAATTTCTTTGAAAATGTTAAGGTTCAACTTCTGTATTACTTTTGCAATGTATCTCCAGAGGAAACATACATAAGTTAAATATGGGTTATCTTACAAAACCTACTAACAAAGGAAACTGCAATACAGTGTTAAACTGTAAACAAATCCCCATCCTTCAGTGTGGTCACCAGAAGGAATGTAATGTTTCATCTATCGAGGGATCTAGCCACCGTCAGTGGTGCTATTCAGAAAGTACTACAGCCACCTTGCCAATAGTTAACACCAGTGGCAGTGACAACCTGCTCCAGCTTCAGTCCCGTTTCCCCCATCCATACTCAGTCTTTCTTCCTCTGGTATTTTCCAGCAGTCCCTTCACATAATCCAAGAGAAATCCCCCCATCCTTTCTCCCTTCTGAGACTGGCACACCAACCCGACTTGTCTGACCTGGCTCTGTCCGAGGCGGCTCCTCCTGACCCACCAATTCTCTCTGCACGAAACCGCACCCTTATGGTCCAAAGGGGGAAACAGGCAAGGCTTACTAGAACTCACTCCTGTTCCTCAGCAACTTGAAATCAGTTCCTAAGCAGAAAGGATTTTTATTCAAGTAGTTTTCAGGAACAACTTGCAGTAAGAGGCAAGACAAAACAACAAAAACAATTCTGAAGGCATGTTCAACCAACACACTACAGGATTACGTGCAACAGGTAGTCAAGATCAATCTGTTAAATTACTCATCGTAATAGCTTAATTGAAGTGACAAAAATGGTAAGGCATCAACATTTTTATGTACTTTAGTCAACTAAGAAGAATGTTTCATACTCTGTTCTAATGTCAGACCTCAGCTTTTTACACTGTATTAAATTTTACATTTACAAGACTAGTGATGTTATCCTACATTTTACTAATAATTAGACTGGAACAATGTAATATTACAGGAGTAAAAACCCATGTGCATGAATATTCAATTGTTCAATAACCCAAAACTTCAGAAACAAGAAAAACCCAGAAAACACAGTATACTCCATAAAAAGAATTAAGACACTGTATTGGTCACTTGTTCAGGAAACTGTGGCTTGGAAATACATTAGTTTGCAGTTTATCTGCTTTCCATCTAAAATTGTATTTCAGTGTATTTTAATAATCACAAAAAATTAAAATCCTTACATTGCGGTGATTTTAAAACTTCTAATGCCTATTAGGGCTTCTTGGAGCTATGCCTTTTAGATGGTTCCCTAGATGGCATCCAACTTAAAGAAAATTCTGAAAAGATGCTACTCTTTGAAATGCTGACAAGGTCAAGGAAATAGTGAGCGTTGGAATCACCTTAGCTGCATTAAATGTATGTCATCACAGAAGTGCAATGGTGGCTGTACCTTAAGAGAGGTATGTTTAAAAAAAATTGATGTAAAAAACCCTAGTGAAATTAAACTGGGCAGGACAAGCAGTCCTCAGTAAATTATTAAGTTCAATTATGGCCTGATTTACTGAGGACTTAAGCACTTGAGCAAAGCGTAGGTAGAAAGTTGGAGAACTAAGATAACTTAAAATAACGTTATTTTCCTGCAACTAGTACGTGGATATTTACCTCAACCGGATAAGACGTTCCGGTAACTCGTTCAATTGCCCTCGCCTATGCTTATGCTTACTTCCATTGATTCTGCTGGATTTTTTTCTCACAAAAAATATCCCTGTCAAAATATTTTACAGAACATTGATTAATTCCTTCCCCTCTTTATTCTTTGGCACTTAATTTGGGGCGTAGGGTGAAAGGGAGGGCAGGTGGGAAGTGAAGGGAAAAGGAAGGTAAAGAAAAGTGGAAAGAGAGAAAACAACTATTTCAGTACGAACTTTCACACACAAAAAAACGGAATTACATTTGAAGGCATTCTTTTCAGTACACAGGAGAGATGACATTTTAAAATAACTTTATTTTTGATCCTCTTTCAAAATTATGCTTTAACATCATCAGAAATGAAATAAGAAACTTAACCAGCATATTTAGTTTTAAAAGCATTTAATGACATAGCATATATTTAACAGATAGGGTAAAAGTCTAGAGGTATAGTTCGATACAACTGAAAGCCAGTTCCAGTACTACTCTTGACTACAGGCCCAGTCATTGAAAGTTCATTCCTATTAAATGTAATTTTTGATTGTGCAGTAAGATGAAAATTTTTCATTACAATAGTTACAGTGACAGAGAAATGCACACTATGTATCAAATAGCAAGGTAATGCAGCAAAATTATAACACACAGTGCCGCAGCTGACAAGCAAGTAACCATTTGAGTAACATTACTTTTCCAGTAAATGCTTCAGTTCCACTTTTACACTTATCAATGATTTTAAAGGGTTTATTATACATCTAGTCTTATTATACTTTGTACTAGAATTATCTGAAACATACAATATAATGTATTTCAGCAAAAAAAAAAAAAATTTGAAATTACAGATTATTTAAAACTGTATCAGCCTGCTAATCCATCTTGTACACCAACATTCTTATCTGTCGTACTTGATGCAGAAAAGCTTCAGGTTGTGTTAATAACCAATGCCAGGATATAAATGGTTTGTCTGTAAGTTAATGCATACCTGCACTCTGTTACAGCAAGATAATACACTATCTTTTTAATAAATGTTAGAATTGTAATGGGAGGCTCTACTAGTCAAGACTCAGCATAACAACCTCAAATGGAAGTGAACATTTTTGAAAATTTGTACATTGGTTTTTGATGTGCACAGTAGATTCGAAAGCACCGCTGCCTTGCATACCAATAGCACTAGGAGTGGGTTATTTTCCAAGACAGCCTCACAAAATTGAGGAACAGTTTAAATATTAAGATCTAATCTACATTAACTTCATTTAAAAAAAAAAAAACAAAAACAAACCCCCAAAACCTGGTCCTCTCCCTCCTACAGAAGCTGCCCAATGCACCTCATACATTTGTAACTTTAGATTCTTTTTGTTGGCTTTTTATTTTAAAACGCTCTATAAATAAAAAAATGTCAATCACATTGAGGAACATGAGGCACAGAGAGAAACGTATTGGTTCTGAGCTCGCATGCTGGAATTCCACTGGAACGGTCAGAGAAGTGCAGTGTGTGGAGATGGAGTTCACTTCTTTTTACCAAAAAGGCTGAATCTTTTCTCTTTGTCTTTCTCTTTGTCTTTCTCCCGCTTCCCAGGGCTGGACTCGCTCGTTATTGTGACGCTGGCAGGCAGGGTCTGGGCACGGCTGGAGGCTGGAGTGCTCTGGGTGGTCGGGGACACTTCGATTTTATCAGAAGAGATAGCTGATGTGATGGCCTGAATCCACGTGTTCATCTCCTCCTTCAAGAAGCCCCAAAGGCAGAAAGCTGTTACAATCCGTCTGTCACACGCCCTCTCTAATTCACTCAACATTGTGGAAGGGGAATGGATAGAAGTGGGAAATGAAAGGAAACACAGCCCTAACTCATCATCTGGCACTCTTCTGGTTACGCACCTGCAGAAGACGTCTACTGGAAGCTGCACCTGAAAAGCCCTGCTGCCCTGGTGGTGCCAGCGGGAGCTTCTGAATCTACACGTTACATGCACATATGCACAAGACTGCAGACCAGGAAATTAAAACGCACCCCTGAGCTTTCAGCAGCTATTTTTTTCCTGTTGTACAACAGCACAGATATCACATCAGTAATAAACAGTAAGAAAAACAAACTTACATCGTCTTTGGCTTGGAAGAGGTATTCGTTGCCATCAGTCAATCTGTAAAGAAAACAACCATCACAAATTTAGCTTAGTAGTAGTCACACTGCTTCCACTCCTGCTTGCTTAGCTACAGTACATAATCAGACTGAGACATATGGGACTGCACGGGACAGTCACAACATCTATATGTGCACAAATACACCCCAACAACGCATGTTTTGGTATCTTGTACTGTCACGCAGAGGCAGCCACACACACTGTATATTCTGGTCTCTAGACAAGCTTGGGATAGTGGATGTGTTCCAGTACGTCAGGACGCACTGCACAGCTTGCCATCTTCAGCAGCTGGTGATTGCTGTTTTAGTTCTTCCTCTCTCAGGCAGATCTCTTCTCTTTTGCAAAAGACAGTATAAAAGTTTACTCAATACTTTAAAAAGACAAAAGTCACAGGCAACACCCAGAGTTTTCACGGCTTTTGTAGAAACCTAGCAAAGTTCTGCAGCTGCTCTGCTGTCAGAACTATTGTGGTGGTGACTCAAGATACTATACTGTGTATTATTTATGAGTAGCTGCCTCTTCTCACACTGAAGGCCAGAGTCTCCCTTCTGTTTTATTTCTGTGCTGAATTTACTCAGATGGTTTAACTGGAATACATTTAACAATGTATGTGAAGATATATATTAACTAAAAAAAAGACTGAGTAACATCAGATCAGGCATCTGAACAAGCAGGAGGCAGGGTCAGTGGGAGCTGTGTTGCAGGCTTCCTGATCTTTCCCCACAAAAAGAAAGCATTTTAAAATCTCTTTATGAAATGAAGTATTAAACAGCAAAATAATGGCAAAGACAGACAGGGACTATGAAGAATATAATTATGCCTTGCTTTCTTCTTTAAGAAAAATATTTCTAGTGTACTCTCCATAGATCACAACTAGACCTTTCTGTGAGAGATCTGCCTGCACGTGAGATCTGTAGAGACCTCAGCCGCTCAGATGTTCAACAACATACCCCTCCTCAGCCTGGAGAGAGAGATTTGACATGACAAGCTGGCGAACCCTCTGGGGACCGTCCTAATGAGAATGAGTAAAGAAAACACGCTACATGCAATCACCCGAGAGCCCTGATGCAGGTGACAGGATACTGTGAAAAGAAGGGCAATTGATTTTTCTGCCTAACTTTGTATTTGGAACAGCATATCCTTACATTATCAATTCAGAGACGTTTAAAATAGTATAAAGGATGAATCACATAGCTGCAGGCCTGTCTTCACGAAAGGTAAACTTCCCTAAATATTTGCTATATATTTCCCTATATATTTGCTATAAAGCAAATTTCCTTGGATATGGATTCTATCATCTTTAGAGGATTCTTCTATCAATATAAAATTAAAAAAAAAAAAAAAAAATCTTATCTTGGAATGCATGAACTTTATGATCAGCTCATAAAGTGAGTCTCCTTTGACAGAATCACCTAGCAGCTGTGTAATAATAAAATATTTTTTCACTATTGGCACTAAAAGATTGATCAGTAAAACAGAAACACAATTTCGGAAGGAAAAGCCTTATTTTTTTTTAACCTTTGAAGAGCAAGTACTTCACATATTTCAAAATGAAATGGTCTGTAACTACATGTTCTAGACCTGAAAATGTGATAGTTGTCTTCAAGTAGTCTCCTAAATCCATACTTTAAACAAGAGGTTTGATTTTGAAAAGAGCAGAATCATGAACATTCAGCTCTTTTCAATTAATTCCAGAGGGAGCAGCTGAAAAGCCCAGCTTTTTAAAATGCAGGCTCGTAACTTCAGTCAAACATGTCTAGTCTTGTCCCAGATGTAAACAAAGCGCACAGATTATATTTATACTGTTTTGTGCTTGCTACCTTTGACAAATATACCATGTTTCAGTGTTGGGAAGAGCTTGTTCAGAAAAGTAGATACTGCAGTTAATAATTATGATCAGTTCTTGAGCTGGATCTTCCCATGAATTCGCACAGTGAACATACCCACCACAACTTAAACCAACAGGAAGATGCTTCAGCAAGTTTACCTTAGCTTGAACACATGCTTTTTCTTTTTATAATCGACCGCTATTTCACAGACTGCTTCTTTCAAGCTGACAGGAATCTCATTGTGGTAGGGGATGCCAGAAGCAGCAGCTTTCGAATCCTTGTAGAAGCCCATCTCTTGGTTGTTTATCACACAGTACACGTTATGCCATGATCTTCAAGACATGGAAAACGACAAAAGTATTTATAAATCTAATGCTCTTACTTGCAGAACTGGAGAAACCAAACACAATTATTTCTGTAAGATAATGGAGACTAGTTCAGTCTGAGGATGCGAATACAGCATACACTGTCCTGTAAACTGCACGCAGCAAATGCTGTCATAAAAGCATGGCTTTAAGACAAAAGTACTGACATTGAGCCAAACGGAATAGAGATTTCCAGAGCTCTCTTTGATAGCACATAAGCCTATCCTAACAGTGGGAGGATTGTTTGGCAGACTAAGCAGTTTGCATACTTGGGAGAGAAACGGATTGACCTTTTAATGACTATGCTTTATTGTAGAAGGAATTCTCATGGTGCTGCAAACTAACGAATGAATTGCACGTGAAATCCTTCATGGTTACAAATACTCTTAGTGGCATCATCCACCTCATTCTCTAACAGTTATAAAAATCAATGATTACTAGAAATAAGAGTCCGTAGATGTTAGTATTGGTGGCTGTCACTGCCTCAAAGTAGTTCTCCAGTGCGAATAGCTCTAGACGAACAAAAATCATGGTAGTACTGTACTCATTTGTGATCTGCACTCAGCTCTGCTGAGTACTTCGGCTCCTACCAAATCTCCCAGATGTTGCTGTAGCTCACCTCTTGCTAGTCAACATTCTCCTTGTCAGCCAAGTCATAAACCTGGTTTCAAGAGCTCTCTTGCATCATGAAGGACTCCAGTCTGCTTTTCCAGCGCAGACAGAAATCTCAGAAGTTTTGCCTGTTTGAGAACCGCGGGATCGGGTCCTTAGGAATGGAATCAACTAAGGCACACAAAATCATCTTCACCCGCTTTTTTCTTCTGAACAGACTACAGAGTAGGTGGGAAGTGCTAATGTGCAAACAGAAAATGTCAGAAGAATATGGACATTTCTATTCTCACACCTACGTGTTTTTCTTTTCTTGTAGTAACGTACAACTTGAGAGATCTGGAATCAAATCCCACTACTGCCACAGATTCATCATATGAAGTGGGGAAGTCATGGTATCTTTATGCCTCAGTTTTCCACCTTCCAAATATGTCTAACACTGCATTTTCTACCATGTATCTTTAGATTGTAACTTCATCAAATATACTGTTCAACCATCCATACGCCGTTCCTACAACAGCAGGAGCATAAGGCTGAAAGGTCTTCAGGAACTGTGAGAAGACAACAGCAGCAGGGATGACATTTACTGTCTTAGATCTTGGTGAGTTCGGATGCAATTACCTGCATTAAGCATCGAGTGCTTTACCTGCTCGAGGCTTTCTTGCTATGTGTCTCCCATTCATGTTTGCGATGTAAGAAGCCCTCCATCTGAGCTGAAGGAATCTCCTGTGTTTTGGCTGGTAGAGTAGCAGCAGTCTGGGCCTGAATGGCGGTCTTGGCTTTGCGGTCTGCCGTTGGAGAAGGAACAGGACTAGACTCTTTCGAACTTGTTCTCTGTTCTGCAGCTCCATTGACCATTTCGTTTGTTTCTGCAGTTTCTGCCACCTAGGAACAGTGGAAAAAATGTTCAGCTAGAAGCCTCACAACACTGAGGTATCTTGCAGTTAATCTGTTTCCCTGCACAATGTGGCTGTGTATAAACTTTGCCTGAAGAATGACACAGGCCAATGAGATCTTTCTCACACTCCATGGAGACACAGAAGGCCAAGGAAATTAGAAGGTATGAATGGATTAGTACCCATTTTATAGGTGGAGAGACGGGAAAATAAGAGCAGCTAAACATCAGTGTGAATTTTACTGTGCTTTGCTCTGCTAGTCAATTCATAATTCTTTTATATATTGTTATTCCTAAAATGAGAGCATTCAATTCTGTTGCTAAGTACTCAAATGTTTGGAACAGTAACAATCACACTTTCTGCAAACCTAGAGGAACAGTACAAGTTATACACATCAGCCACCTTAAACACATTTATGGCATTACTGGGGTATTAAAAAATCTATAAAAGATATTAACTATGAGCCAGTAGAAAAATATGTCAAAATTGCCCAGGAGCATTTACAAAAATCTGTGCAATTTATTTCTTTCTGTAAAAGCTCCTTTCCCGCTTTCCCCATTCCCCTAGTGACACAACAAAATCAAAACATGCAGAAATTAGAAAGATTACACCATGCATTTCATCTCCACCATCCCAGTTAGGATATTGGATCTTAAAGACAAGGGAAATGAGGTCATGTGTCAATTTATCAAGGTCTTTTTCAGACTTCCGTTATTAGGTGGATTGGATTTTTGTTAAAGGAACTGAAAACCACCACAGTCACACAACATCACACAGCTATTTACCCCCAAACAAAGACAGAACCAAGGCCTTGCCCATCACTTGCTTTGTTGATCGCGTTGCCTGTCGCACTGTGATCGAGATAGCCTAGAGAGCAGCCATGTTTCCAGCAGCTCTGACTGGTCAAGCTGTCGACGTCTTCAGGAGCCATTCATCCAAAAATCATTTAAATTGGAATCCTAATGGCTATAAGCTTTTGAAATGCAGCTTGGTCCCAGTTTTTTTTTTTTCTTGTACCATTACTTTGACATGTAGAGCCACTGGTAGCAGCTCGGGAGTTACACAACCAGTGTGTATTATTATCATTATTATTATTAGCAAGTTACTAAAGCTTAGTGCTGCTAATGCTCTAGTAGATTACAAACATTCTGGACTGTTTTTATGCAGACAAGCAGGTATTTGTGAATGGCACAATAATTAGACATTCCCACTTCTGCACATGGCCTGGACAATTCAAAAGCAGCCGAATTATTATGCAACAAACTAAATTTTGCCACCGTTTGCTAGAACTTCTTATACCTGCCAAGTACACATTATTGTACCTCACACCTTCGTACCTCATTTGTTGACCTAGGAAGATCTAAGTGTCAACCTGCTACGAATATGGGAAGGATTGGTTAACTGCCTTTAAGCAATCTAAATCTCCAGAGTTCAGACACTACACCACTGAAACAGGGAAAGAATCACAGCTCACATTCCATTTCAGTCATTTCTATTCTACTCTGTCCCTAAAGACCTGTAGCCTTACAGCTTAGTTTGTAAGAGGAAACATCTACCCTGCACCGTTATCCAGCAGAAGAAAGAAATCAATGACACTGCTTCTTCACAATTAAGACAAATCTAAGCCATCAAACCTCACTATTTGTATCCAAATCTCAAAATGTAACAAAAATGTTGCATTAAAGGGGGAAGAGGGTAAATAAATAGATGAGGCTGAAGATAACCCAAACACAGCTACTATAACACAGGTAGTGAAATAAACAACCAGTGATTCACCAATGAAAGCTCCATTAATCAATCATCACCAGCGCTGACCACCAATGGCCAACAGATCGCGTTCCAGAAAAAGGACAGCCCTTTGCCAATCTTTTTGACCAGTGATAGTTACTGAACTTCAAACTCTCTGCTCTTCTGAGATCCCTCTCTGAGATACATGAAGCCTTTGTGACCAGCAATAAGCAATTACATAGACCACAGCAACTTATCTCAACAACTTACCTAAACTACCCAGAACTACCTGTTACCTAAACCAACGCTGAAAGTAGCATGTTTTCTGTAGCAATACCGGCAAGATGTGAAAATATTGCTGATTTGGGGGTACCTGTAACCACTAGTCTGAAGTAGAACAGACCAGTTTCAAAACAGCAGCCACTGCACAGCTACTTAACGTGTTTTTATGGGAAATAACATGTAATTCAGTGCTGCAATCCGCAACCCTGTGCTTTTAAAAGATAACTGCCAACTTTAATCACACAATCAGATCTGTGACTTCTAATTAAAATGCTACTGATTGTAACAGGGCTATGAAAAGCTTTTCTGATGCTCTTTCAGGTTTTATTTCCTTTTCATGTGTTATCTACAATTAACAGAAAACAAGCAAAATAAATCTGAATCATAAACAGCTATGTGAAGAATGCGTCATGAAAATAGAGAAAAAACAGGAGCTAAACAAACTTTAATGGAAACATGCATCGGGCATGCAGAGACAACGCAACGGAGGACAAACATTAATAGCAAACTGTACTGTTACAACAAAACAGTTACCACGTACATGAAAACAGTTTTCTTAATGGTGACTGAGAGGTTAGTTGCAAGTGCTTTAGTGGCTAGAGACTACTCTTGAGATACTTAAATCAGGACTGTAACATGCAACAAGACAGCTGGTGACAATGACTGGAGACATCCCTCTGATTTTCATAGTGCTTGGAGCAACATTATATTCAGTTCATCAACTTAAGTCTCTGCACCACAGCTTAAATAATAGCGACGTATCTGCCTTTTTCAGATGCAAATAGATGACAGCCTACATATTGTTCTGGCATAAGTACCGCTTTAATGTTTTAAGCCAGTACTGTAGGCTGTAACAAATAGGTGAAATCTTACACTTCTAGTGCCTAAAATGATGACCTTTTTTGATGACTTAATTCATTTTTCTTCATCATAAAAGTGTAATTTTTATATATAAGTGTACTAATACAAGTAAAAAAGTGTATCTATATAAATTACTTTTACATGCTACTTTTTAGCCAGAATACATCTGAAGGCTTCCCAGATGGTGGAGTCTGAAGCTACAGCTATACTGCTCTGAGAACTGTCATACTCTTACAGGCACAGAGAGCTAACACTGGTGTAGGTAGTCACCAGATCATCTGCAAAAATTTATATGGGATTTTTAAAAGCATTAAGAAGCTATATGTTGTTATCCTGACAAAAGAAAAAAAAAAACATGCATCATGAAGTGGAAAGACAAGTTACAGCAAAAGTACAATTACTGAAGCACATCCTTTCAATCATCTTTCTCACTTTACGAGCTCAGCCAATACAGAACAACTCAGCTGCACTGCTCAGCTAGTCGTCAGAAGTCTAAACTCGGATCAACAGCAGCACATTTCGCTCCTCAAATCAGAAATACAGCTGTGTACATCTGACGTATTGCAACACAAGATTCAGTGAACTGAGCTAAAAAGCTCTCATGAAAAGACTGAAGTGCAGATGGCGAAGATTAACATGGAAATGCATTATGTATCATAAAATAAAAAAAGAAGCAAACAGGTGATGTATAAGGCTGTGATAACCAACATGATGATGATGATCTGGGATGTGCTTGCAGGCCACCTCACGTTCCTTGCCACAACTATATATAATTTCACAAACATTAGAATGTACAACAGACAGCTCACTTCATCATTTAGTATTACAGATGAACCAAAAGGCTTTATTTAAAGAAAGAAAAAGGTAGAACTGCTTAGTATCCTAGAGCATTGACAGAGTCTGTGTGCAAACCCAAAAGTAACTGGGATGGGCTACTTGAAACATAAAGTTATGCTGAAAGGCATTTCCTCCCACAGCCCTAGACTGGGACTGGCATTTCCCTTGCAGTATTGGTAAGAGCTCTAATATCCACTGATCTCAGCCTGCCAGGAGCCTTTCCTGCACTTAATATGACCTCAGAGAGTGAGGTTCAAAAATATAAGAAAGAGAAGTGTCATTTTTCTCACCACTCAAAGCAGTAATTGAAGCAAGTAGGCTGTACAGGAAGGTAATGGAGAGATAAGCCAGTTTTCAACTACTGTGTTGCTTTAACTATATATACATATTTACTGGTATTTTTATGGCTGCACATTAAGATTATTGGCATGCATCCTGACTCCACTGGAACATCCCCTATCAAGAAGGAATGAATAAGGCATGGACCATTCAACCCACATCTATGTAAAATAAAGAGCTGGGATCTTAGACCAATGTATGTGACTTAGTTTTTAAAGAAAAGCATCACAACATCTCCATAAGGGTCTGCACCCTACTCTCATTTATACTACTCTCCAGTGTCAGTAAATGGAATTGCTGTAGTGTAAATTGGACAAGACCAAGGCAAAAAGGGGCCCCAAAACAGCTATTCAGCAAGATCACAACTCTTCATGAGGACTAAATATCAAGATAAATCTAGATACTAATTTTTAATATTTTATTTCATGTTTATTTTTATCTGCTGTCAATGAGTCCATTCTGCATGGAATGTTATACAACTAACCTTAAGGCTTTTATTTGCCGATAGTTACAACTCTCCCCTCCCTCCCAGCCTTTACTGCCGAGCTCACTTGCATGTATTATCTTTGGCCTTGTAAATAACTCGCTTGCTAATGCAGCTGATTTAATAATGTTGCGTGCTGAAACCTGTTAGTATAACTCGATGCGTCATACCTGTCAGATTCTAGTTCTCTTCTTCATTATGATGTAATCTCATTAAATCTCAATTACTCATATAAAGGACGATTTAGCTGGAAAATCTTAATACTATTAGCGACATGAAAAACTCACAGTAAATAACATGAAATCAATGTGTCACCTTAAAGCAACTGAGTGTCAGTGGGGAGATTCAAATAAACAAGGATTAAAGTGAAGCAAATATATCTCCAAGGGGCTGCTAATTAAATAAAAGTCAACTGATGGGAAGGAAGAGAAAAGCAGCAGGGAAATCTGAAGCCAAAAGATTAAACCAGTACCAGTAAACCATACTGAAAAACGGTGTCTTTTGCTGCAAATTATTCTGTATGTCACAGTCCAGACCACGATCGGTCATTGGCTGTCCGTCTGCTAATAAAGTTTTTGTAGTTTTGGTAGGTTTGGGAGCGGTAACTAACCCGTGGAGATTCCTGGTCTGATGGCAAACCATTTTGGGAAACCTGTTCTCCTTTTGTCCCATCCCTGTTGGGAGAGAGGAAAAAGAAAAGAAATTGTATTAAGTTCTTCAAAGTCACCCATCTTTTTCACCAAAATGGTTTTCCTACTGAATATTGCACACCTGAGAAATTCAAACAAGTTCTTAAAATCCTCAGGCCCAACTGAATAAATCCAATGTTAAGTGAGATCAAAACAGGCCTTCCTGACAGCTACCTTACAAATAAGTCTACTCCTATCACATAAGTAATTTTATAAACGTTAATGTTCCATGGACGTGGCTTGAAATCTATCTGTAACTGATGCGCATTGAAGAAGAAAGCCAAGATTGTTCAGAAATTTCAATTCGTAACACAGGGGCTGTAAAAACAGCATTCTTACTTTCGGGCCAGGTACACCTCAGCAGCTGTAACACTGCGTCATGATGAAAAATTGGAACATTCAACTTAGCAGTGAATTCAGATGTCTGGGAAAGGTCCTGTCCCCAATAAACCACATCCACCAAGTCTTCTAAAAAGGGTCACGTTACAAAACCGTGCAACCTCCAGACTCTCCCTTTACAATGCATCTTCAGCCTGAGAACTCTGTCTGAAGAAACAGTGTAAAGTGCACAGTTCAGCTCCCCGCACCCTGGGCTTACCATTGCTGCTGGGAGTCTGCATCCTCTGCGACCTTTGGGCTTGGCTCTGGAGTGGGCGGCTGTCTCTTCCTCTCCTCTTCCTCTTGCTGTCGACGTACTTCCAGCAGTTCCAACTGAGAAATGAAACATTTTTGTGCATTTAAAAGCACTGCATATTTTTCAGGGGCATTTCTAAAAACTAAAAATAACTCTACATTTTTCTGAAACATTATTGAAATTGAAGTTTATTGGAGTAAAATTTGACGGCATCAGCCTTTAAAATCTTAATCGTGCAAAGTTTGTTGCACTGAATTTGTCAGTAAGGGCATACAGCATCAGACCCTTTAACATCAAGCAGACTGCCTGGGCGGCAGCTTGCTACTATCCGTGTTTCTTTTCTAATTCATTCTATTAGAACAAAAACCAGACAAACAAGAAAACAGCCCAAGCTATTAAAATATCGAAAAGTGACATCCTCTTGTCTGCTTGCCGTACATAGAAATATTGTGTTCCACATCTGAATCCCTGAAATTAACCATGTAAATAAAACCAGCCTGATTTCTGAAGATGCTGAGAAACTCCAATTCATTTTGTCTGCAGCTGTGACGCTCAGTACGTGTGAAAAATCAAGCCACTTCAATTTTAGTGTCTAAAGTAAAATTATTCTCCAAAAGATGGTAACATGCTCTCCAAGCATTAATTACTGACATTGCAGCTGTGCTCAAAATGTGGGGTTTTTGGGGGGTTATTATGTCTTTCTAGGGGACAACGTAGTCTTGTACTGGAGCAGTGAAAACACAACAAACATTTTTGTCGAACCCCCCTCCCCACCGCTATCTCCTCACGCTGTCTTCTTTAACCGAAAATAACTCCAAGGATTTGGATCTGGGTCTTTTTCACTCAGAATCCCCCTTTTAGCAGTACAACCTGTATGGCAGAGGGCTGGAGCAAACCACTCAGCTCTTGAATTTGCTTCTGGATCATCACTCCTGGACCTGAGACAGCTCCTGTTGACTACTAAGGTCATTTATCACTTAACCTTTCCTTGTAGGTTGTTGAGTTCAAACGAACCTGAGAGGGTTTTAGTATCGTCGGGAACATGAAACTTCAGGCCCTGGGTGATTGGCCTAGGTTGATCAACAAACGGAGATCAGGCTGGTGATGCTGGGAGTTATTCCGAACAATCAGACGGCACCAAAATGAAGGGGAATGGCCAAGAGAGGTTATTCTCGCCTACAGCACTCACCGTGGTCAGTCTTTCCAGTGCTGCAAATCTCTCATCCCAAGTAGCTGCGGATTTTTCAAATGCTTCATGCCGCTTAATTAATTTTTCCACTTCATCAACACTTTGACCTATTTCACGACTGGATAGGTAGGGCTCCTGTCCCAGCAGCCAGGCCTCAGCCACACTTGCATCTCTTGAAAACTGGTGTACCTCCAAAACTGAGCAAAGAATGCACAGATATCAGCACCATTAATATCAAAAAAGGGCATCACGGAGTCATCAGGCATCTTCTGAATTTACTTAAAAATAGCTTGGGAAAAAAGTAAATGTATTTGGCTAAGTATTTTCCCTAATTAAGCTCACTGAAATTAATCATATAAAACACAGAAATTTGTCCTGCTGGTTTTGATTTGAGGAAAAATAAAAAAGCCTTAACTTTTATTCTTGTATAGACTTCTTCACTTCTTCTATAGACTATCTCATTTTGCAATTTCAGAGTTTCCTTTTTGTTCTAATCTGCTGTAACCTACTAACTTCAGAGTAGAAAGTCTGTTTTCTGCTGGTTTTCTTCCTCGGACTGCCCTGTCTACAGAACAGCTAGACTGTAGGCTGTAGTTCCCTTCAGCAAGCAGTATTTCTGTACTTTATGCTTGTCTGTAGTGCTACAGTTCCAGGTTTCCTTCCTTCTGTCTTCACAGCTGAAAAAAAACTTCCACAGCTTTTGTGAATGGGATCAAACAATTTTGATGAATAACATGGTGCAAACACCCAAACTGAGGGACAATCGCCCATGCTACTGTATTTCTTAAAGCCTGCTGAGGCTGAGAAACAATGAATAAAATATACACAATAGCCCAGAACCCCAAAAAATGACTACACTGCACTATATGTTTTGAGATCCTGGACAACTGTCTGCCGCAAAGGCTTCAGTCCATATACGAGATACGGATCACCTTGTTAGAGTATCAGAACTGGGTTGCTGTTGCTGGTGTAAAACTTGCGAAACGCTGCAATATTTAAAAGTACATCTTTTGTCAGTAAACCGCTCATCAACATTGTAGCCTCTCAGATAACGCAGGCACGTTACATGTGTAAGGTCGCAGAGCTTTACTTCTCCCTAATTTTTAATAATGCATCCTTTGTAGAAACACCATTGGAATGTGTTACACCTGCAAAACACGGTAAATCTGTTTCACCTAGCTCCAAATTGGATCATATGGAGTAAGACCTTTGGTGCACGTTTCTTAGTTTCAAATTCTCAGTTATTTTACAATCAACAGGTGTGAATCTTACAGTTATTACAGTACAAACACACTTTCAAGCACTGTTAATAATACGAATAAGGAGCTGCAGGTTTTTTCAATGCTCGGAAAGACACAGTGAAGAGAGAATTAGATGTGGCCCTGCCCAAAAGAAATCCAAGGACATCCTTACTCAGTCTCAGCCACTCCCATCTGTCTTCCCACTTGTCAATCATTTCTTTTCTCTTTTCTGTCAGCTGCAGCAGCTTTTCCTTGATCTGGATGGAAGAGGAGAATGCAGGACTATTACATAAGCACCAGGCTCACCCCACCACACCGCATGAGCCCTTACCACCAACAAAAGGCACTGGAATTTACGGACAGGATACATTGTGCTAGACTGTCAGAAAGTGACTTAAACGTGAATACAACAGCTGTTTTTCTCTATGAAATATAAATATGACATTTGTATTAAAATATCAGATTTGCATAAGTATACAGTATCTGTTAAAACTACAGCACCAAGATTATTTGATAAAAAGAGTATAACGGACAAACAAATCTAAATAGTGCAACCATGTATTATATCTTCTGCCCTTTTTCTAGCAAATAATGCAAAATGCGCTGCCCACGATTGTTACAAAAAGCCTGCAGCTACCTGCGCTAACACCACTAATGTGCCAGCGTAAGCCCTGTGTTATTCGCAGGGTGAATACTGGCTAGCAAATCCTCCCAGTTCCTGAGCAAATGTTTCTCCGAGGATACCCCACAGCACTCCTGTGCAATGCAGACACATAAAATACCACCTCCCTGAGTGGGCAGTATCTTACATTTGGCTTTCCTCTCTCCATCGAAGGGAGGCAGGAAGCAACGTGGATTAAGCCTCTATCCTCTGGCCTAGACAAATCAGAAAATAAATCAAGGCCGTAAGCAACTGGATACATTTTTCTCTTAATATTCCCTGGATTTGCTCCCTATGAGACAAACTTTTTCCTGCTCCTTCCCCTAGCAGACCTCTTCATAGCATTCCAGTTTCCCTGTACAAATTTCAGGCTGTCTCATGGTTGTCTCTGCTCTTGCTCAAAGAAGTCACCTTTCCAAACCCAGCCATCCCAGAGCGCTCTCTCTGCACAACCGAATGCAACAGCTTCTTTGCATTTCCTGGACTGAGAATGATACTTTAAATTTAGGTGCCATCTCTGCTACCCAACATGAATTCACAGAGTTAAATTATACTCTAATTTCACACCAGCAAGTGGAACAGTCCCTGAAGTAACGCATGTCATTATAAATACGCAGCTTATTAATCTGTAGATTACACAATGCAAGTTTCTCCAGCTGAAACAAAATCTATAGGCCAGCTGCACTGCAGTCGTTACACATTCAGTAGGCACGGTACCTCCTCTGAGGCGTAGTGTTTTCTTGCCAGAAGAGATTTGCCGAGCTCGATACAGGTAGTAAAGCTGTCATTTCGGGCATCGATTTCTGCTTTGATACCCTGGTGATTGTTCATTAGTAGTTCAACAGACGAAACATCCCTAAAATGATCAACCCGTGGTTCAGAAACATGTATTCCAGATTTAACAGCTGTTACATTTTTAAAGAAATAAACTAACCCAGAACTGTACAATAAAAATATTAATTCCTAGATTGTCTTTGTAGTTCAGGAAGCAAGATTGCTAGCAGCCTTTCCTTAGGAATGGCACCATTCTGGTCTGAATCAGAAATCAAATAAACAAACATGTGGGACTTAATCTCTTTGAACATGATTTTACATTGCAATTACTTCAGTAGCCCCCAGCCTCTGCTGGGCAGCAATACTCAAAAGCAAGCTGCTACACTGTCAGGTTTTGACAGCTCCTCTCTGAATTTCTGGCTCAGTAATGATACTAAGTCTTTTCCTCAACTGACCTGCAGCCTTATCTTCTGATTGAGAAGAGATACTTCACATTACCTGGGCTTTTCTTGGGCTTCTATCTGTCGGATAACGTCTTCCATCCAAAGCATGAGATCACGAACCATGCTGAAGAAACGGAATTTGTCTCCTGTATCCACCAGTCTAACCCTGCGGCCCTCGCAGGCATCCAACAGCGCCTTCCATGCTTCTAGGACCTCGTTTTCCCTCTTCTGGATGTCATCAGCTTTGTCTCCAGCATAGGCAGCCTGAAGGCGTGCAGCATCCTCCTGCAGCTGTCTCACCTGGTGTGTTTTTATAAGAGAGAAATGCATCAGCATCTGGGTACTTTTGAGTCACAAATACGGGGAAATTTTAGCTGCTAATTCATCACTTGAATGGCTTTCTAAAGTCATTGCAAATATATTTAGTCTGTCAACACTAAAAAGATTTGTTCTGTTATTAAGTCAGTATATCCTTCTGAGAATATTTCTTAGAGAAGACTGTTGGGTCCAGGGGCCCCCAAAATAACAAATATTTGCCTCTGCCTAAACCTCCTGTAAAACCGGGTGCCAATACAAAGTGACTGTTAAATGTCAGGGCAAATGGGGACCACTTTCATCATCAAATTTTTAACGCCGTTCAGGAACTCCTGTATCAAAACACGACTCTGACAGAGTATGATTTTTCGTACTCTGTCAGAGTATGAAAAATGTATTTTCATACAAATGACAGAGAGGTTTTTTCAAAAATGTAGATAATGACTTCAAACAGAAGAAAATTTGGAAATTCAAAGATCTTTCTACTAGCAGAAATCTCTTTTCCTTTCAAACACTGTCTTGGGACATGAGATGCTATTTCTTGACTGTTTCACATATTTTCGAGTCAGGAATCATTCTATTAGCTCTTTTCTAATAATTTTCTCTTTTTTTTTTTTTAAAAAAAAGAAGTTTGAACACCAAAATAAACAGTGTTCTAGCTACAGGCACACAGATCAGGCCACTGTCATAATGATCCATCTTGGTGCTCTAGCTGTTTCACCCGAAAACTATCCTAAGTGCTTTCACCACAGTTCTGCACTACGATTACGCCTTCATTTAGGCCTTGATTATAATTACCTTTTTGAGAGACTGGGATTGGTGTTTTGTGAATGTCTCCCATTTTCTGTATAAAATCTACAGCTTCTGAAAGTAAAACACTTGGAAAATCAAATGGTTGCTATATCCCCTTTATTCTAGTGTAAACAACTATGTAAATTGCAACATAATCAAGAATTGGCAGGCAGCTTGGCCATAAAAGCTATCTTTTCCAACCTACTGGGATAAATGCAGTCAGTCGTAATTCCTCCATTCCTTAAGCAATTTGTTCTCTTCCGAAATTCTCATTTTGGCAGCCGAACATTGTTTTTTAGTTTAGAATCCCCTGGGTGTTGTATGAACGGCTGCCGCCTTCTATTTAACATACCTTGGCTTCAAAAGATTCGGAATCAGATCAAGTTTGGCTGCTTCTAAAAATCTTAGCCTGGACTATGTACTTTAAATCTCTTCAGACCGCTGTTAGGAAGCACCATAAAAAGCAGCATTTAAGTCAGAATGCCCAGATTCATAACCAAGTCAGAAAGCCTCTATGTAGATCTACAGACCTCTTTTGCCTCTCAGAAAGGAAAATAAAAAGTGTCTAGCAGAACAGGGTCTGGTTGGGGCTTTTTGGTGGTTTTTTTTATAAAACAAAACAAAACAAAACAAAACAACCAACCAGGCTTACACATCCCTTCATATTTGCCCCTGTCCTCCAAGTATCCTCTGGAATATCGATTCTTCCATGGGACAGTATAGTTGTGTCTTGCGTTCACTGAGGTGAACATGGCATAGGAGCAGGCAAATCTAAGGTGGTTTCCAGCACAATTAATCTAACACCCAAGAACAATGTTAAGGACAGAAAAATCTGAAACCTGTATTTCATATTACCTCTGGTACATTAAAAATTCTTTACAGATTTATCTGTTCAATGGCTTTCAGAAATTGACTAAAGAGACAATGAACCTTTTTTTCTTCAGATGTAAGCTATTTTCCAACCGTATCAGCCACACAGTGTACTGCTGCTGCTGCTGCTTGAGGCAATCAGGTCCTCTGAGGAGCTGAAGTGCGTTACCCTTGTGCCTTTCCATCCACTCTCTATCCCTACGCACGTAGCAGCCTGAGACTGTCAGGAGAAATCACAGCTTTTTGCTTTACTTTAAATTAATACAGAAGTTCTCTGCCTTTATGATTTCTTCTTCAACGAAGGACAGGAAATGGAATTATGTTCAACAATTACCTACATAATCAGAAATCTGTGTACTTATGGATTTCTATTTTAGATAAACTAATTAACCTAATGCAATGACACAGAAGCAGAAAGACAGATAAGAAAATGACGCAGGTGAAGTTATTCCCACAGAAATACACTTGGAAAGCAGCTGGCAGCACTCTGTCTCCCAGCCAGGGAGGGGCCAAGAGCAGCAGCAGAACTCTGCAGCTCAGGTTCCTATACCCACAGACAGCGCCGTTCGCCTGCTACACACCTGGGTGCCGAGCGCCTGGATATCATGCTCAAATGTTGTGTGCATTCTCTGTAGTGTTTCCACTGTGTTTTGGTCTCTACCAAGCTCTTCAGGCAGTTTCTTATGTTTGTCTTGAATACGTCCTAAGATCTCCTTGGCATCATGGTAAAATTTGTGCAGTTCGTAAGAGGCTGCTAGAATTTGTGTTCTCGTGTCAATGAGCTCCAGGAGATCAGCCCAGGCCTCATTGAGTCCGTCCTTCCACTCTGCAATTGTCGCGGCATCTGAATGTCCAGAGTTGATGAGTTCGTCTGCCATGTGGTTAACAGTATCAACACGCTCCTGTCCAATGTTTCCAGTGTCTCGGGCAAATTCTCGGAATCGCTCCTGTAGCATCTAAAATGCAGAGAAACAGACTCATGCAGCGCTGTAACTACAAACTGATCTGAGCAAGCCAGCCACCCATTTATATTAACCATCTACTGTCTGCAGCATCCAGAAAAAGAAGGTCAACCTGCAGCCACGTCCAAAGAACTTACTGTTACATGTTCGTAATCCTGTCCCAGCTCGTGGGATCCTGCCACCACCTCCCTTTCAGCAATCCATTGCTCCAGGTCATCCACCTCGCGGTTAAGCTGGAACAGCCTGTGTCTCTCATCCAGCTTGCCCCGTCTCTCTTCAGCTAGATCCTTCAGGCCTGCATACAGCTTATCCACTTTGGACTGGCGCATGCTGATACGCTCACTGAAAAAAACAGAGAACATTGAGTCCTCGTTGTCTTTTACAAATAATAAAAGTAAATTGAAAAAACCCTACAAGGAATAAAAATCACTCTTGGGCTATTTAATTCACAGAACGCACGTCTGCTGCATGCACGAATTTGACTCAGACACATTGGACCGATCCTCTGCACAGTTGACTGCACTAGCTGGAAAACAACTCTGCCCTGTACACAGAACCCCCCTAGCTTTACAGAGTGAAGCTGGGAACCCAGCTCTCCATTTGTTGGCCACAGATGACACCAGAGTCTTCTCTCAAAATTACAGGCAGGATCTGAGCCGCTAAGGCAAGTAGCGTTTCATTTTCATTTAAATTCTGCTTCGAAGTTCAGAAGTAGTCATGGGTTTCTTACTCCCTTAAGCTCAGCATTTCCAAAAGTGATTAATATTTCTACTTGCTCTATCTTTTGCCTATATTTTATTCGAGCCATATAGCCCTGTCAAATTGCCTTCCTTCTGCCTTGTAAAGTTGATCATGTTATTCCAGTACTCAGAGAGCTCAGACAGGAAATCCACTCGCATCAGAAATTATCATGACCACAAGAGAGTGCTTTTGAGTTAAATAACAATTTTCCATGAGAGGCAGAGAGTGTCTTTCCTAAGACTGTCCTATCTTCCTAGCTGCGAAGGCAGAGCTGCTAAATACATCAGCCTCATAGTCAAATCAGCCTTGCAGTCAAAGCCAATGGAGAATTCTGTTTGCTTAGCTGCAGCTCTGCAGCTCGCAGCAAAACAGTTCTTAAGCTTCCTGAATTCTCCCACAGGGAAAGCCATTTATGAAGGTTGAGATAAATTTACCAAAACCAAAATGTTAATGTCCCCATGTTTAAAGCATCAGATTCCAGTCTCTGATTCTACTGGAATCTCAAAGAGAGGAGGCAGATCTTGGGGAGGGAGCACTGCCCTACAGGCAGAAGGATAAATGACTGTGACCTTACGGGCTGGACATAAAAGTTGGCTGAAAGAGTGAATACAGACCCTTGTCTCTATAAATTTACCAAAACCAAAATGTTAATGTCCCCATGTTTAAAGCATCAGATTCCAGTCTCTGATTCTACTGGAATCTCAAAGAGAGGAGGCAGATCTTGGGGAGGGAGCACTGCCCTACAGGCAGAAGGATAAATGACTGTGACCTTACGGGCTGGACATAAAAGTTGGCTGAAAGAGTGAATACAGACCCTTGTCTCTCAGGTTTTTTGCTGGCAGCCCTGACACGGCTAGCCTGTATGACGGATACAACAGACATTTATTGAAGGTGTCCAGTACTATCCAGAAATCAGCAGCTGCACATACTGACCCTGTTCAGGACCCTGTCTTTGGCCAAATCAGGGTGGTCCAACATGCATCTTGAACTGAGTGAGGCTGAACTCCTCTTCCTCTGGGCACTCTTCTGAGCTACTTACTCTTTGCTGTAGTCTTTGTGTGTCAGAACAACCCAATGAAGTGACCGAACTACTAAAAGAACGCATAATCCAACTAAAAACGGCAGTTAATACCTTTCTGGGTGATTATCTGCCACCAAAGTTCTGCTGGTCTTTGAAAGCTGGTGCACAGTTTCAGCATAGTCTTCTACAGCTTGTTCCAAAATCTGGTGTTTCTTCAGCATGGACACTGCACTCTGTTCATCCTGTAATGGTGACAGAAGATGACAGTCAAGTCCCTCACTCCAGAAAAAGACACCACACAGCAAGTTCAACCTGGTGTGCAAGCAAAAAGTGGTAGCCAGAAAGATTTATAAAGAACTGCTCCCAAGTACAGCTTGAAGACAAGTTGTTCTGATAATGGCATATTAACAGTTGAGTTCACAGCAAATGGTACCCACAGAAAGCAAAATAAGAAGTGAAAGAGTGAACGCAACAACCCCTCTGGGATGCAGAACAAAATTACATCAGCTGTGCATTGAGCATGTTGAATTTCCTCTTCTATGAAGCTCTTTGTGTGTTTACACACTGGTGATTGTGCAGAGCTCAGCAAAATGGAACAGTTTTAGGCGCGTCACTTGTCAGGCTTTTCAACGACAGCCTGGGTCAAAGAAAAGAAATCCTACGGAGCCCATGCCAAAGGATTCTCCACCAAAGTGCCTGGAAAAATTCCGATCAAAACTTTCTATTTATTGTTATGATTAAGAAAAAGAACCCCCAGCTCTCAGTGTTAACTGATATTGTCAATGAGCCTTTTCATTAAAATGTTTTTCGTGATGTACTACTCATATTAATGTTCCTTTTTATTTGCATTGCTTAGATATAAAAAAGAAAACAAATCCTTTTTAACTGAAGACTGAACACCCATGGAATGTGTTATACTGATACAAAGCTGAGTTTTATTTTACCAGGGCAATGAACGCAGTATATTTATGTAAATAACAAATAATATATAGCACTCTAACACACCCTTGAAAAATAGAAGTTCACCTACTCTTTGGTATGGTCTGATGCTGTTCCGATTTCACTTCACTGGGAGTAAAACTTGACGACCAATGGCATCAATTGAGTGACCATCAGGCCTGTTTCACAGACAGGTGCATCGTGCTGTTCCCAGTGATTCAAAACTAATAAAAACTTGACCTAACTGGACTGTATTGGTAACTCTGACCTTGCAGCAAAGGTCAGTTGCCATCCACAGTCAGAGGATGCTTCACTGACTCAGTACAGCAAGGCCTATCCTCCACACTATCAGAGATGTCATAACAGATAGAAGAGATGATCACTTCAGGTTTCACAAGGGAATTAAATTTGTTTATGTTGTCGTTACATTAGTGACATATTAAGTTATGTCACCTGCCCGCCTCTAGCTAAGCAATTAAAACCAAACTAGAGTCGCTGTGGAGCCGCTCACCTTGGCTTTCTCTTCTGACATCATGTAGAGCTCCTGCTCACTCATCCAGGCCTCAGCCTCGGCAGCATCAAAGTAATACTGCTGTGCTCTGTGAGACTCCTCTAGGCGCTTGTGGCGTTTCTCTGTCTCCTCGATTAGGAGGTTCCACAGCTGCTGCAAGTCTGCAAGTCTCTGCTGAATCGCTTCAGCATTAGGGCTACTCTCTGTGATAATGTTTTGACTCCTCTCAAAAATGTCATCGATACGAGGCTGATGTCCCTGGATTTCTTTCTGAAGGGTCTACACGGGAGAAAAGCAGACTGATGTGAGACTGCACCAAACAAAAAAGAAATGCCAGTCAGGGGTCTTAACTCTAGAGGGGCAGCAAAACACATGCCATCAGCTCACGTGGACAAACCGGGGCTGTGCCCTCCCTGCACATGCCACCAGGCAGTGGTCACACCGCCCCCTCCCAGCACATCACCACTGAAGCACCCATCATTTTACCCTAAGCCTTTCCTTCCTGAATTAGTCCGCACTAAGGAGAAATAACAGGTACGGAGCTCTAGCAGCACCTACTTACCTGATTTTTCTTTATTAGTAGCTGCACAGTCTGGAGGTTGTGTCCATGATCAGTAGATGTAGCTATAGGCATCCTCTCTCCGACCCACAACTGAAAGTAAGAGAAGAAGAGCACATATGATTTCAAACAACCCCAGATACAGTTAGGGCAGCAGACAGAGGTTGGTGCATGCAAGGTGCAAAAAGCAGCATTACTCAAACATGCTATTGAGAGACATGATCGAAAGGTTTCTTCCTGTGATAGCTCTGCAATAGGTGTGACATTTTTCTGTTGCCTGGGCAATAGGGTTTCTTTTATACTCACAATTTCATCTTCCACATCCCGGTTGAACTGGTGGATCTCTTTGGAGGCCAGGAGGTTTGCCTTTCTTTCATTCAAAGGTTCCAACAACTCCAAAAATTTCTTTTCTACAGTAAGGCGTTTGCCATCTACTTCATCTGTACTCTTCCCTTCTTGACTTAAAGCCCTTGCCTGGCTTTGCAGCTCCTCTATCTCCTTCTTGCGAACATCCATTTGATTCTCTAGCATCTAAACAGAAACATGGCAAGAAGGTCCTGAAAACCGGGGTAAAAGCAGTTGATACGACGAGGGTACGTCAATAGCTTCATAAGAAGGAAGAACAGATGCTGGTCAGTAAGGATTTACCACATTAATAATTATTGTAGCATTACTGTAGTCTTAATAAATATTGTAGCATATTGCACGGAACAAGGCTTAAACACAGATTCACAACTGTGGCCACCTGCTGATATCCCTCAGTTATGCCTGCTTGTGCAAATGGTGAATTTGGCCAACGACACAGCTGAATCTCTTCTATTGGTTGTTCACAAGTTACCCTGAACAACTTTGGAGCACAGCTAATTGCACACAAGAGCTTCATTGCTCTCTGCTGTCCTTGCTATTCCTTGCTGCCTTTACAGCAGGGAATCAGGGACCGACCAGCTTCAGACAAGTTTGAATCACAGGCAAGCAGCCATGTACAGAGAGGGAATGACCGGTGACTGGAGGACTACAGCGGGAGACAGAATAGAGATAGTAATGTGGGGAAGAAAGGCAGTATAAAGTAGAGATTGTATCAAGAAATTTACATCTGATTTGTTTCTGGGTGTATTTCTGGTTCTTCTTAAAGATACATGAAACAACAGGAAGAAAGAGAAGCAAATAAATTCTTTTCTAAACTGAAAAGAATCCCCTGTCTGTTCCTTTGAGTGCAGATATCTGCTCTCTGCCCACTCTGCAACCTGCGTTCCCTTTACCTGCTGCTTCTTCAATAGGATGTTGACACTGGTGAGATCTTTTCCGTAGTCGTCCGACTGAATTTGACTCTCCAAACCATTCAGCCACTTATCCAAATCAGCACAGCTCTGGGTAAAAAGCTCCGCCTTGTTTGCATCAAAGAGACGCTGAGCCTTGGTCTGCGTAGTGGATTCAAGCTCTTCCCACATTTGATGGAGACCTGTCAGCTTTTCTTTCACTACGGCTTCAGTCTCTGGTTTCTCTGCAATGAGCTGCATTCCCTCCTGCAAAGCAAAGAGCAAAATGGTACCTTCTCAGGAGCACTCACAGACCGTTAGTTAAATTATTCTGATTAGTAAGCACTCAGGATTCCTCATCCGCTGGCAGCACCAACCACTCATTTTCTATCTCCAATTATCCAGTGACTCCTTCCAGAACATCAGCTCCCAGGTCCGCCTGTTGCCAGGAAGAGGGTTTCTTGGTAATGGGAAGGTCAAGCAACGCCTCCTTTCTCTTCCCACTGCACATGTTCCTTTGTGGGAGCTCCTGGGGACACTGCTCAGACGGGAGCGGAGCAGGCTGCCCCACGCCTCCTGTGGGACAGCGGAGGAGGGAGCTGCAGCTGAACAAGCTGTGTGTCCAGCTTCTGTGGGCCATTTCACCGGGAGAGCGATGAAGACCCAGCATAATGCTGGGAGAGGGAGCTTATGGCACCAAAACTGAGCTATGCAATTGAAGAGGGTTATGTCGATGGGTTATAGCAATTACCATGGGTCTAAACTAATATCAGAGAGGAACAATCCTCCTTGGGAAGCAGGAACCCTGTACCTAGCACCAGCAGAGCACTTAGACTTAAGATATCTTTTTGCCTTTACAAAGATTGTATTAGTTTTGGAAATATTTTCTTTACTCCTAATTATACTTCTACCTCTGCGCCTCGGTGGTGCTGCCAAGGGACAAAACCTTTTCGGATGTGAACACTAATCACAACCCAGCAGATTTAATAGCTATGATCACTGGTAATACTAATACAGTGATTGTCAGCTGTGGCTCGATACACAACTTTGGTACTTTGCCGCAATCTGATTTTTTCAGAGGCAAAGGGTAAGGATGTATTAGCATCACTAGAAAAGTACTTCTAGTACTAAGAGCAGCCTTGTAATTACACTATTAAAGGGTATTGCTATTTGCAGATCTCAGAAAAGCCTCTAATGGGATACAGAGTGCCAAAGTGGGAGAGGAAATGAGCAATTAAGCTAACTTACACTGAACAGAAACCCACTGTCAGAGCTAAAGACGAGACCTCCTTAGTGTTCCAGAGCTGCACATGAGAAATGGTGGGGGGAGGGGGAAGTACAGTTCCTCACAGCATATTAAAGCCTTGGAAGTAACTTGATACAGAGCTGTGAGTCTTAATTAATCACAAAACTGGCTGTACTCTACCTCATGCACTAATTTTGCACGGCGAAAGGCAGCCTGATTGTAGTCCTGAATGAATGAAAACCTGCTTGGCAGCATGGGAGTCTAAATTCAGTTATCTGCCTACTTTCAGTTATTTCCCAGGAAGTACTTCTACTTTATTTGCTCAAAACACAACATTTGCCCCTTTACCCTTTGAGTACGAAAACTAGGTTATGCCTTCCTCCTAACAGATAAGAAAGACTAGACAAAATTAAATTGGCAACTTAGCCAATGACTATTCTGTGAGAATGCCTTGGATAAAAAATATTTAACATCAACGAGGAATAAAATGGGTTAGATGGAGACACAATGCGATAGGATACTTATTCTACAGTAATAAAAGTCCTTTTGCCTGAGCTGGAGAGATGATTCAAGAACCAATTCTGCAGAGGAACAGATCCCATCTCTGTGCATAACCACCTTCAACAAAGATGAGGGCATTTTTCGGACTTTAGTTACCTTTTCAATCTTCTCCAGCCATTCTTTGTTGGATGCAAGTTCTGCCATAAATGCCTGATGCTTCAGCCATTTGCTGTGCAGGTTCCTTGCCTCGTCATAGGACATATCCTGGGCTGTAAGCATCTTTTCATTGATCCAGAGTGAGAGCTGAAAAGGAAAACACACAGGTGTTTGTGAAAACATTTGTAGTGTGAAATAATGCAAAGTATCAAATGCCTCCAGATCAAGGATAAAGAGACGCCTCTACAGAAGAGTTGCTGAGATTCAGAGACTGCTTTTACTCAGGGTTCAGTCAAGGATCCACCTCTTCAACAGTTAAATTTAAACATCCATCTCCCATATATAAGTAACTCATGACTCAAGCAGAAAGGAATCAACTCCATGATGAGTAAAATCAAACACAAAGGTCTCACCCAGTTCAACAGCAAGAGAAACAGGGACATGTGTCCTACTTATTGGTCACAGTGTATTTTTGTACTGCTTTTCCCTTGCAACATTACTCCATGTGCTACTCGGGATCAGGACTTCAATGTCATCACCACACCCTGTGGAGCCTTACTGACTTCCTGAGGACACTGCAGAAGTACACGCTAATGAAGTGGCATGCAAAAGGCAGTCTCCAGAATTAAAAAGAGCCCCAAGGCAAATTTTTCAGGGAAACAGTGAATGAGAAATTCTGTATTTCTACTGGTATCAAAAGTCTTAAGAATAGAGATGGTTTTGTACCATTAATTCACACCACATTTGTACCTTTTCCCCACAGTCTTTTCTCTATATAGGTTTACATAAATAAATTTGTTTATTTGTCCAATCTCCAGAAGGGTTTTGGTACTCAAGACTTTCCTTTTCCCATTATATAAAATCCAAGACTGATTTCATTTTGATTTTCTGCAAATACAAAGGCACTGAGAACAATTTCTAGATCAACACTAGAGAAAAATCAATACTTTCCAAGATAGCTTATTTGCCAAGGGCAAATAGAATGTGAAAATGATCACAGCAGCCAACATCAAATTTCCTCCTAGGGTGAGTCTGACTGCTTTATCTATCCCTTAGGTGTGGATAAAAAACACATTCACAGGAATGTTTACAGAATGTGAAAAAGATTCATTTTCTGCACATTTAGAGTCGCCTACCCAAGTGGAAAATGTCAAAACAAATCTAAGCTTTGTTTCTAGAATGCCATTTCAGCGACGCACGTTGTCCTGCCGAGGAAGCACCCCGACAAGAAGAGTAACAGAGCACAGGCGAGACTTGCCAGTTCTCCGCTATGTACTCAGGATACAGGGCAACAAATTCATTTAGCGTTCACAAGTCTTTTTTAAATTGTCCCTTAAAGGCACTGTTAAGCTCACAAAAAGGGGAAACTTATCAGAGCCATCAAAGAAACGCCTCATCTGATCTTGCTATCAAGTCTAAAGAGAAAAATGCTCATGATAATGAAGACGTCTGTAGGCAGCAAAGTTTACAGTTATAACAGGCTACTGTGCTACTTAACAATCAAAGGCTACATTAAGAATTACTATATAACCCAAAATTAGTGGTTTTACTCCTGCCTTTCTGGGAAGGAGACAGCTGCTACACTCTGCAAATTGCACTGCTTGTCTTTCATTGTTTGCTTTTACTCAGCCACAGCATTAAGTCTTCTGAGGATTTAAAAGTGCTTCCCAAGGAAAGGTAGTATTGTTCATATTAACAGACGGGGTGAACCGAGAGACAGACGATACGTGGTACACAGCCAGTGGCTGTCAGGATAAAGCCCTCATTTCTGACTCTCACAGGGTTGTTACGTTCCTTCTGATAACACAAAAGTGCAAATAAAGCATTTAAGGGGTGACTATTAAAATCTGGTTTTTGCAACCGCTATAGTCACTGGAAGTCAGTATCTTCAGTGCAAAAGTAGATTTAAAAAATAATACAGTAATTCCCTAAAACAGTGCCTCAGATAGACGCTTGAAGTATTTATTTCTCCAGAAAACCCTAAGTCCGTTGTTAATGCCAGCAGAGCTAGCTATTAGGCTTCCTCCCATCCTTTGCACCTATGCCACCAAATTTGGTTTCTGCTCTGAGTTCCCAGAAGACTGTAACACTCTGCAACGAAAACCAGGCACGAACTAAGAGAAATGCAGAGACAAAACCCTTGTAAATCTGGCAGAGCAACAAGGGAAGGTGAAAGAGCACCCACTGCTGCTGCACTTCCCAGACATTGCAAATACCCAAGTTGACACAGCCTATCTTGCGGCGCAAGGTTCACAGACGTCTGCGCTGCATGACAAAACCTGCCGGCACACTCCGTGAACAGGCAGAAAACTTCTGATGTGCGGAGTCTCGCCAAACGCTTCCACTCTGGCGTCCCTAAAGAAATTAGCCCAGACAGTGCTGGGACTTCTAAGCGCTTAAGGGAAGATCAGCTTTAATCTTGTTGAAGGTGAGCTGTGAAAGAGCAGGAAGTCAAAGAAAACTAAATGGCAAAATTTATCACATCTCCTCTTCTCAGGATCTTCTGCTGTCACTCTTTAGTTCATTCACTCAGCAAATTTATTTAACACATTCATATTTATGAATGCAAGAAACAGACAGAAAAAGCAATACCCCAGGATTAACCTGTGACGGTGTATCAGACTACGAACAGAAGAGAATCTGCTGTGCTTTCCCTCGTCTGTGACCCGGAGGGAAGGTTTATCATTGCTGAGCTGCTGTTATGAGCATTACCTTGCCACCTTCCTGAGCACCACTGACCCTGCTCACTGCCTCGCCTGCGAGTCGGAGGCAGGAAGGAGCGAGGGGCAGGAGGCCACGTTTACAATAATGCTTCAGCACCGAGTGACCGACGAGGAAAGTGGCTGCCCTGGGGAAGGAGCACGCTGCAGAAAACACTCTTCCTTTCCTCAAGTTACAGGCGGATGGGAAACCGTCCCTAAGGCGGCAGGCAGGAAGGCCAAAGGATCATTGCCAGGTGAAACAGAGACTGGTTCAAATCTGTTTTCTAACAATTCTCAGCGTCACGGTCAGGGCTAACGAAAAAGCAAAGGGCGAGGTACTCCCTTCCACCCCGCAGGACAGTGGTGCTCCATCACACAATCCCTCCAGCCCAACAGAGGTATCAGCAGGCACTTTGTAATCACACTAATGCAAATGCTAAGTCTCATTATGGCTGTCTTCTCAGAAAACAACGATCAATTATCGTAAAGGCTAATGTCCTCTCAAAAAGGATTGGAGAAATTTGTAATATTTGGGTATTGTAAGTTCTGTCTTTGAACCGTACAGTCGAGACATCCACGCTGTAGTGGCTGGAGAGAAACAATCGAGAGGAAAGGCATTCAGGTGGCCAGACACTAGAGCTTTTATGTTTTCCTTTTCCTTTCAACGATACAGGGGAAGAAAACAGATCCTAGGGAACACAACCCCATTCACACAAAGGCTAGAAGAGCTCCAAGAGCCAGGGGGAGCTTTGTACCAGAGATGTTACACAGGAAGGAAGAAGTTGCTGCTAATGACAGCAGAATTTTTGCTAATCTGTCATGTTTTTACCACCAAGGAAGGAGCAATTTAAGCCAAGTTCATGGTTAGCTTACGCAATGCAGGAAAATAGACTGCATCTAGGCAACCAAGCAGTAAACATCATTTGCCCAGTTTATGATCATCATTTTGTTTGTTTCTTGTACTAAATCTCAGCTGTGGGCAATTCCATTCAGACACACTGCAGTGACTTCCAGTCTCTTGCAGCTGGATAAGATGTGCAGCTAATGTACTGACTCTTGAATTTAAAAGCACAGCTTTGACAGTCAGCTCTCTTTCCAGGCTTCAGATAAGGATAGGTAGTTTTTAATGCACATCACAGGCAAGGTGCTTTAATATCTGTCAGTACTGCATGAAATAACCTGAAAATTACTTGATTAATTCCTCATGCTAGGAACAAGATTATTCCTAACTTTAAAATGTTGCCTTCAGTGTAAACAGTCACTAGAAAATGTAAGTCACTAGAAAATCTGGAAAGGATTTCTTTTTTCAAATGTTACAGTACTTAACAATTTTAAACACTATCAGATAAATAACACATTAAAAATGATCCACTTTAATCCTGCTCCCCTCTTATTCCTAACCTCCTATTATTCTGACTAATGTTTTGTAGAAATCACTTGAAATCTCCTGCACCAGACCACATACATATATAGAGCCATATATAGCCAGTCTTATTGTGTTCAGTGCTAATTCTTATTGTGTTCAGTGCTAATCCTACCAGATTGCACATGATTAATTTACACCACAGCAGAAAATCGTCACTGCTTTTGGCAATTTTCCCTGTCTTTAGCTTAGATGACAAAAGGAAATTCAGTTCATGAGAAAAAAAACCCAAACAGATTAATTTTTTGCAGGGTTTTGGGCAGGGTTTTTTTTCAATTGTTTACTCCACACTAAATACTACTGGAAGACTTGACTGCAAAATGCTGAGTATTCCAGTCCTCATAAAATATGGGGTAAGAATGCCTTTCTGCAGGATGCAGCTTTTAGCGATAGAAGTGAAAGGATGTAATTTACCTCTTGACAATCCTGAAGAAACTTTTGAAGATCCCTGTTGTCTTTCAGTCTCATCAGAAGTTCACTGGCTGCTTCACGGTTCTTCCTATGTCTAGTTAAAAAAATAACAGCAGAGAAAAAAAGCTTGAAATAGGCACTTCATGCAAAACTGTCATTTGTTCGTTTCTGTAGCCTCTCTGTGATACAGGTATTGAATAAGTATGTGGTATGTGTCTTTTACTGCCTTTCAAATGAAGGACATTTTTGAAGCTCAGATACGCATGTGTTACTTAACATGCTTACTTAAGTTCAGCATCTACTTGTTTTTGTGACCAGTTAAATACACAGGGAAAATTTTGAAGTCAGCAGGGTTTCACAAGTGTTATGTACAGAATTTGGCCCCCTAATTTGAAGACCACAGGCAAGTTCAGAAAGTTTGTTTGCCAAAAACCATAAGAAAACTATCTGCAAAATTGCAACAATAAGCTTGCCTGTTATGTGGCTCTTGCAAAGTGTGTACTTGCTGTAATGCTCCTTATCATACACCCTTGCTACGGCTCAGCACCTTCTGCTCCCGAACAAAGCTGTAGTGGTTTATATAACCTTCCAAATGCTGTATTTAATAAACAATGCATGCAACACACCTGTGTGTTTCTGCAATAGAAGCTTTATGCACATTGGAACATATTTTTCAGAGCGTTTAAGAGTAGACAGAAGAAAAGGTTAGTCTAGAAGCCCTATTTTTAATTCATAACTGTTTGCCCCTTGAAGGATGAGTTATGCTGGCAGTCCCAAAGGTCTTCGTGGGTTCTGCAAATGGACATGGTGCCTGAAGAGCTGATTCCCAAGGTATCTCTGAACATGTTTTTAACTAATGCTTAATTTGGAGTAGTTATCCTTGTCCTTCAGTACTTTCATTATTTTTAAGGCAATGTAGATGGAGGAGGCGGAGTAAAGAAGATAATTTTTATTTACTGCTCATTGTGTTAGATTTGGTCATATTTCACTGTACAGGGTCTTAAAGTGAAATATTGCTGCCCTTTGTAATAATCTAAGATAAACAGGGATATAGAGTTAGAAATTATTTTAAAGGGTGGCAATTTATAATATTATCTCAGCACATACTGGCAATAGCTAAATAAATCCATGTTAGTGCAAATCTCCAGAGACTCATGATATTCTAGAAGACTATAAATTACATGTTGATGACAACAACTGGATTAAGATACCACTTCTCCTGATCTACAATAAGTCACCAGAGCAAGCTCTCTGGCACAAATCTAGTGACTTCAGAAACACAAGGAATACTTAGGGATATTATTACATAAAAGCAAGAAGTCTGTAGGCAGAGGAATAGGAGAAAACCCTTTACAGGACTACAAATTGCTTCTCTTTTGTCTCAACAGCTTCCTCTGAATAACCAGGCAAGCAGCATCTGTATAGCTGTAGGTCAAGAAAATTGATTTGCAGATCAGATGGCAAGACATATGTAACCATCAAAGCAAGAGGCTGGAGTCCAAGCCCAGGTAATCTTGAAGTTTTGACAGGTGTTATCTGAGAAAGCACAAAGGAAAGGACACAAATTGTGCCTTAGGAAAAAATCTCTGTAACATAGTTAACATCATTGGGTTTGATTCCACTCTTTCTTGGCTGCTTTTTATATGCCTGGGCAAATCAGTGCATTACTCAGGTTGCTAAAATGAAGGAAGGAATTGCTTGGGTGATTTTATCATGATGATTTCATAGATTTAAGGCTAGATTACCTTATAGACTCATGTATTCTGGAGAGGACACAAGTTGTGAAATTAAAAGGAGAATTTTCATGACACTTATTTGAACAGAGTTAAGAGTAAGGAGAGAAGTTCTTATGCTGAGAAAACTTGATTTTAAAAAACTAACAAAAATATCTCCCAGAGTGTGTTGGAAATACTAACTTCAAGAACTTTGAAGGGAAACCATGCAGAGATAGCAAACAGATGATGACATAGCTTCTTTTTTTTTCTTTTTTGTCCTCAGCATAATAAATAGAAACTTTGGCGCTTAGAGCTATTTAACTGTAAAAGGTTGGTTGCTTGTCCAAGATGACCTGGAGTGAGACTGAAAGACGAGTATTCTCTGAAGAAGAACAGGGCTGAACTGTAATAAGGTTTGAAGTGGATACTTGAAGATGTGGTAGTAGTATTTTGAAGATGGACACCACTGGAACAAGCAGGAATTCCTGTATTTTCATCATAGAATTGATGTTATTTTTTATTGCAATAAAGGGCCTTAAGAAGGCATTTAGTCTGTTCTCCTGCCCCAGACTGGCTATATCTAAACATTATTAATTCCTTGTTCATGTTTCCCTAAATTCTTTAAAAGCTCCAGTGACAGAGATTTTAGAATTTTCTGTGCATAACCACCCCTGCCACCAGAAAGCTTCTCCTACCCTCTACTACCAGTACATCAGAAGGGCTTTAGGTAGAATAAACAGGCAGACAGAGTGGAGAACAGAACCCTTCGTAATACAAATTTTTATCCAGATACTAGAAGAGTGTGGTGTTAAGGAGGCTGCCTGGTCACCCTGCTTCCCTGGCCGCGTGTGCAGAGGCCCCAGCTAAGCCAGCCGGGCACGTCGGGGTGGTGGACAGGCTGGACTGCAGCTCTGCTGAAGGCTACAAGCACTCGGCCATCACTGGAGGGTGGAGAAAAGCGCTAAGCTTACTGTTCAACTGCTGACTGCAGTCGTAACTATTAAAATCCTGCTCTTCTGAGACACGCACAGCAGAGAAGGGCCAGAAACTCAGACCCTCTCACACTTAACGTTGCCAATGACTGAGTCTTACTAATTTGCTAAAATAGTTTGTGGAAGAAGATCCCACACTTGCACAAAAGAGTTTGCTCTGCAGACTCTGATTATTTAGAATGACTTTGAATTCATCTGCCTGCTCACATAAATAATCACATATAAAACTTACACCACAGCAGTGTCTAGGGCTGCATTAAAAGGGGGCTTCCCTATGCATATACTGAAGAGGCAACCTCAGATGCAAATGTCCAAGCTAAGGCAGACCTACATGGTAAAAGAGGGGATAGGGAATGTACCATCGGCAGTTAAAACATGGGGGCATCTTCCTTCTGTGGCAACACTATGAAGAATCTAAAACAGGAAAATGAGATCCGTTCAGCACAAGGAGGTGTCTGACTCAAATTAATCCAAGAGCAGAGCACCAAAATTTGCCACAATGTTCCCATGCTGTCTCCCCAGAGGCCCCTGAGAATGCTAACAATGCCGAAAACTGACAAAATCACTTGTGGTTTAACTGTAAGCCTGTGGGTTTCAAAGCCTGTGCAGGAATAATAAATCTTACACATAGCGTGAATGCAACTGCCTGCTAAGAATACTGAGATATATGCAAGGCAGTTGTTCCAGCAAACAAGACGCACTCTCCTTTCTGAATGGCCAAGAACAAAAATTTCTTCGGTTCTCTGTTGAGCAAAAGTTGCACAAATATATAAGTTGATGAAAAACAGACCCAGATCACAATCTGAGTCAGATCTGCCACTGTCTTTAAACTAAATCTCATTTGCAGAATCAGAAAGGCCATGTGTAGGCATGCAGACTAGGGCAGTCCCCTTACACTCTTCCAACAGAAAATGGAGAAGAAAATGCTTCCCTTCCGGCTGGCAGAAACAGCAGCAGAAGTCACCAAAGCAGGGACAGCTGCACTGCAGAGACCAGCTTCTTTCCTACCTGGAGAAGCTAGCTAGTGACAGCTTTATTCAAACGCATCTTCTCCTTCCCTCACCCTTTCTCCATGTCCTTATTCCCATTTATTCTTCCCTGTGAACTGCACCAAAATATTATGCTGAAGTGTTTATCTCCTATTGCACAGCTCCACTCTGCTTCCGCACTCTCCTCTCCTTCCTTAGCCTGATGCCTACCATATCTATTTAGATGGTAACCATTTTCGTGCAGGGTCTGTCTGCTGTACCAATGGACAGTGGGGTCTCCTCTGGAATAGCTTGAAAGCATGACTGTAAAAAACACTATTAACAATACTAAAAACTACAAAGAGCTCCATATGGGAAGTATGGAGCCACTGCACATATTTGTACTTGTTTGTTTTGGTCTTTTGTTATACATCCAGGTGGAGCTTGGTTGGGAGAGCAATTTTTTGTAAAACCAAAGAGGCTTCCTTTGCCACCACTCCCACTACACCCAGCCCTAAGGCTTTGTTCTTGAGGCTTATCAGCCTTACAGACTCAGAGAGCAATCACACGGATTTCCCGAATAGCAGTGCACCGGATGATTTTTGCAGTGCTCTGCATAAATAGCTTTGGAATTGAGGAAACGCGTTGGAAAACAGTGGGCTTAAGAAAATGCAGTCTCTAGGACTTGCCTGCCATTCAGAGTGGGAACTCCAGCACACGTCCCACAGCCAGGACGGCTCAGGGGGCCAGCTGGGGTGCCACAGGACAAAGGGGACACAGAGGAGTAGCTGCACTGGGGGGAAACAGTCACCAGAGCACCACAGCTGGGGCAGCAGGAACCTCTCTGCAGAGCACACAGGACAGAGGCTGAAGCTGTCTCCCACTCCAGCCACCTCAGAAAGCGCTGCAAGAAGCAGCTGACCATTTCCTACTGTATCCTTGGATGCTATCTTTTAATATTCCAGAAGTTACAGAAAGAAGACACCTGAGCAGAAGGCCAGGATCAAGTCCTCCTGCTTTCATAAGTGGATGGGAAAACTTACAGCACAGGACATTGAAAGTCAGAGAGGGTGAATAAGGAAAATTGATTTCCTAGATTTCACCTTGATTGCTTTCATATCATCTCCTCTTCTTGGCCTTTGCAGATTCTCTTTGGGATCTAAAGAGAGTCAAGGTGGTTAGAGAGAGAATGAAAACGTGAGGTATCCTTGGGGTTAGGTTGTCAGAGGGCTCAGAGGCCCTCAGCAAGCTCTGGATAAGCCAAGCGAGGGATATCCGCCTTTCTTGAAGCCATGAGCCACAGCTAAAGTGGGTGCATACACAGTGGGACGTGTTCGCCAAAACAGGAAAGGCACAACATTTTCTGAACTACTACAGTTCAGTTTCTCCTTGGAGATAAAGGCACCTGAATAACTCTGAGCTTACTGGCTGTGGGAGGATGCAAGTCTGATAGAAGGGTTGTCAGTAACATTTGACATAAAAGTTCTGTATGAGCTTACTGCTGTGTTCTGATAGTCATGATTGAAAAGCGCCTTGAAAGACTTCACTATTATTCAAACCAAAAGCAGAAAGAACCATGAATCATCGCCATCAAAACTGAACATTTGGTTTTCAAAGAAAAAGAAACTCTTAACGTTCTATAGCATCCATGCCACAGCTAAAGAGACAAAGCAAAAGACTTGTTCTAGGATGAAAGACACATTTGTACCAATGCTTCCTAATCTGATTTCAGAAGGGCCAGACAAGTTGGAAAAGGCGATCAAAGCCAAGCGGGTGGGGTAGATACAATGCCAATTACACTCTTGAAGAGCCACATTCCTTCCTCAGAGGAAGGACAGGAATACATTATTATAATTAAATCAGCTAGGAGGTAGCAGAGGAAACTAAGACTTGTGCAGCCAGGTATAGCTAACTGCTACAGCTCCCACCATAATATAAAGTCTGTTAATACTCCAAGAATTACATAGCAACACTCATATAGCCAAATTCTGGGTAGTGAGCTCATTACCTAGTAAGTCTCTAGAAAATGGGAGAGGTAATATTTAATTAAGATTAGCCCGGCACATTTTTGAAACATTACAGTTCCTATTTTTCCACAGGACAAAAAAAACCAGTCTGCAACAGCCGTTTTCTAACATGTTACTTTGCCTTTGGATTCTGGTAAAAGGTCACCTCTCAGAGAACAGAATTGAAGTATGAACAGCTACATTCTGCCATCATCCTGACCTTACCTGTCATCAATAGAGTCCACTTTCTCCTGGATTTTATCAGAGTTAATGTTCCCATCACTAACTAGCCTCCTGCCAGTCTCTACAACTGCATTGATCTTTTCTTCATTGGCATCCATCGTGGTCATGAAATCCTCTTGTTTTTTAATAGCAGCTTCTGCTCCTTCCAAGGTAGTGGGCATTTCCGTGTGTGCCAAAACATACTCCTGTGATTAAAGCACAAAACAGAGAAATAAAAGTATTACACTCAGGCTGTGCTGTCTGCTCCAACAACAGATTCACCACATATGAAAAGAAACATCTCCCAAGAACAGTTAGCAGTAAAATACAAAAAGCAAATTATAGTTAAAAAAGGACAATTTATCTGTTTGTAGCTCTCCTGCCAAATTATCTTGTCTGCTAATTGCTTGCAGTATACAGTGCCAACCCGTAGAAATAAAGTTAGGTGTATCTTGACCACTTGCCTGGTTATTAAGAAATGCTTCTGCTTGCTTGGTATCTCTGAGAAACAGCTGGTAGGCATGAGACTGGGAAAGGAGATTTTGCCTGTTCTCCCACATTTTGTGAAGCTCATTCCATCCAGTGTCCAAAGCCTGTAGGCGCTGGCGTAAGAACATGTACTGAGCATCAGTTTGCCCTTGTGTCACCATCTCACCCATGTCCCTCATTTTCTGATAATCTTCCTCATAATTGTTGATTTCATTCTTAATATTCTCATGTTGAGTGAGCAGCTTCTCAGCCTCTGTCAGTGTGTTTGGCATATCTTCGGATGCAATTGCAGTCTGCGTTCTGGATAGCCAAGACTGGAAGTCATCCAGATCTCTCAGGAACTGCTGCAGTTTGCTTGCCTCTCCAAGGGACTCTTCCCGGTTCTTGAGGGTGGTCTTCATTTCTTCCCATACATCATTGATTTCTGCGAGCCGTGAAAGGATAGCCTGTGCCTGGTCAGGATGCTCTGATTCCAACTTTTCTGCTTCTTTTTGCAGGTCGCTTAGCTTGGCTTCAATGGCTACCAGGTCACGTTCCATGCCGGTCAGCTTCCTCTGCAGGGCCATCACTCCAGCTAGATCATTACCCAGATCTTGTGTGGATTCGATGACTTTGGTCTTTTCCCTGATCCAGGATTTGGTTTCATTACATTCAAGATGGTAGTTCTGGATACTCAGAGCAGAGAGGAGAGCATCCTTCTTCCTATCTACCAGTTCTCTGAACTGGCTCCATCTGAAATTTGTGAGGAGAGAAAAGCAGAGAAATTAAGATTTGTGTATAATAAGGGAAAAGGATGTGGCAACATCGCTGAGTGAGCAGTTGCTCACATTAGCTTGGTAAGCCATGAAATAACCTAACTATTCATGGTTTTTTTCAGTCCTTCCCATATCATCAATAGTTTTAGCGAAACAACCATTAAGCACGCTATGGCGTATATTAAAATATGACAAGTACCAGCAACACTGAGTCCTTAAAAGCATAATTTTTCCTCAAGTGAAAAATTGCTAGTTAAATCTAATTTTCACACTAAATGTACTCTCTCGGTTTATTTTGAAGCCAAAAAATGAGTGCGTTTACATGAAATTATATTGGTTTCTTTTTTATCATAATATTCATTACAGTAAACTTCCACCTCTCAAATCAAGGTATGATACACTCAGGACCTGACTGAAGCCAACAGCAAAACTCCATCTGTTAATCAAATATTTGAAAGACAGTTCTTTTTCCTTCTGAAGCTTTAAAGGCCTACCTTGAAGATACTTCAGGTATCAGAATATCTTGAAAAACATGTATAAGAAACACAAATAACCCCACTGTACTTGCTTCAGCCAGTGTCATGTTCATGAGCATGAGGCCTTCACTTACCTTGTGTTCAGTTTATCTTGCTGTGCTTTGATCTCCTTCTCACTTGGATGGCCACTGTGCATTAGCTGTCTAGCGATTTGGTTCACTACTGCAACACGGGATGCCTGATTGTTCATTTCTGGTTCTAAGCTTTCAAATCTGGAGCGGGGGAAAAAAGCAAACAAAAAAAGATCACACAGGCATTAGAGAGTCTCTACCTGAGCCACAGGCAAGCTGAGAAAGGTAGCTGGTGTAAAAAATCTTCCACCCAGTATTCCCCAAACTTCCTGGTAAAGGCATTCTCACCTGTGCTGGATCACTTCCAGGTCCTCCAGCTTCTCTGGAATCTGCATATTATTCAGCCACTTCTCCTTTTCGTCAATCCAAAGCTCACAAGCATCTGCCTCGCTGAACATTTTATAAAGAGCAAGGGTATCCTGCAAGGCCTGTTTACGCAGCCGAGTCAGCTCAGCAACCTCTTTGTATCTTTCCTCTATTCCGGACAATCTGCCTTGCACATCTGGAGATCCGGCATGTTCCTGCGGTAGAGCCTTTGCTTGTTCGTGAAGCGAGTCAATGGTTGGCCGGTAGCTTGCAATCTCTTCAGCCACATCTTTGTGTTTCTTGACCAAGGACTGAGTGGAATATTCATCGTGGCCAACATCACTGCTGGAGACAATTTTGAGGATGTCCAACATCCATGCATCAATGTCATCAGCGTCAGCCTGGAACTGGTGAAGGAGAGAGGCTTCCTCCAGACGCTTCTTCCTAATGGCAGATAACTGTTCCAAGTTAGCCCACTGCTCCCGGATATCCTTAATTCTTTCTCTGATTTTCTCAGACCCAAAATGCTCCTCCGCAATCATGTCTTCACCTTCTTTTATCGCCTGCTGAAAGTGGCCACTACGACCACTCATTTCATCTTCAAACGCCTTATGTTTACTCAAGAGACGGACGACACTGGTTAGGTCCTTCCCATAGTCATCAGATGACAGGATCTGTTCCTTCTCCCTGATCCAACCCTCTTCTTCAGCCATTTCCCAGAAGAACTTCCAGAGGCGCCGGGACTCCTCCAAGCGGGCCCGGCGCTCGGCTGCGAGCTGGCATAGCTCTTGGTAACAGAACTCCATGTGAGCGACGCGGTCCCTGATAACTTGCGGGTCACACGGTTTGTAACCTGTTCAGATAGAGAACGTACATTACAACCTGGACTGATTCATTTTCATCTCTACAGCTGGGGCATACAGAGTTCTTAATTCCTGTTTATTCCATCTATGAAGTTTACATAAAAGAATTCATAGTTAGTCTCCTGAAAGTGAGTGTGAACTATTCAAGCTCCACCATACAATAACACAGATCAGAAAATACTGTTCTTCGCATAAAGACAAAAAAACCCCACCAAAACCAAAACCAACCAAACAAAAAAAGAACAAAACGAAAGGAAAGATATTCATTACTGTTTTCAGTGAAACAAAATTCACTACTCCAGATTTATACCAGCTTCATACAACACAACTGCACAAAATGAACATCATTTACTCTAGTTAATGACACTGGTTTAGTGGAATTGCTTTTATTTAGCATAAATTGGGACAATATCAGACTGGGTCCAATAATTTGTATTGTTTGCATCTGAAACACAGAACGGGGAATTAATGGTGACTACTACAAAGTTACAACAGCTGCTGGTTAGGAGCATGGCCTCCCATGCAAAACAATGCCACAATGAGCTCTTGAGCAGGTACCTGGACAAATTCATCAGTGACACAGTGAGTAAAGAAGGAACAAATGAAGCTGGATTCTCTTATTCTGGTGCTGAATTTTACCTAACGCGCCTTGTAGAACTAATGAGGCTTACAGATAACCTCATACGTAATTAAGACAAAGAAGGATGTGCTGGCTGCTAGTTACCTTCCCCATCGGTGGCAAACTTCTGAGCAGATGCATTGACCCCTCTCACTCTCTCAGCCTGAATAGCAATGTCAGCTTCCACAAGAGCATGTTTCTGCAACAGGTCTTCAACTCCTAACAAATGTTTGCCATAGTCTTGAGACAACAGAAGCACCTGATCAAAACGGAAAAGACAAGTAAAATGGGCTGAAGGCCATAAACTGTTTGCTTCTTAATGACTCCAGGCATTACACTGTTCTCTGTTGTTACATTAATTGAAGTCCAGAGAAACACCAGGCCCATGAGGAGAGCTATTTCAAATGTGTAGAGACATGGCTGATATGAATTTGAGCCAGTATTTTTAAAATCACTGGCAACCATGAAGAACTTGACTGCTTTTTAATGCAGTTTTAAGTCTAGGATGATGAGAAGCTAAGTTAGCTCGGCAGGACCAATGAAAAGCACTCAGTCCAGGTACTGTGAGCTGCCACTGAGCTAACACATCCATCTTTCCTCCAACAGCTTCCAAGTTCTGCTGGCTGATGGACAAGAACGAAGTCATGGTCCTTTCCCTTCCCAGATCCCAGGAGAACAGACAGGAAGAAATTCATGCTTTTTAAAGCAGAGAGGTGAAGAGGTGACTTGTTCCCCATGTAAATTGTGATGAAGAGAGATTATTTAATTCCCTTTCACCAAAATCGTCATCCTTACCCAAGCACTGGGACCAAAGCCATGAAAGGCATGAAGCTGAAAAGTAGCTTTTTATAGGAGCGAACTTGTTCTTTTTCGTTACTTGTTTTTAACCTTCATTTTCAAAAAATCATCATGAGGTATAAGGAATTTGTTCACTGCTCTTGAATGTGGATCTTCTGCATTTGTCTATTAAACCAGACGGGCACAATGAATCTTAAAAACTTACAAAAAAAGACATCTACACCTCTCCAGAATATTTGGCCTATGTTCGCAAATGGCTAACACCTACCTTCATCTCATCCATCCAGTCCATAATGTACAGCATTTCCTGGAAAATCTTTTGCAGACCAAGATTCATCTCCAGCCGCTGTCTCCGTGCCCTGAGCAGCTCCAGGAGATACTCCCATAGGCGTATAACGTTGTCCTTTCTCGCAGTAATGCGTTTGATATCATGGTAATTTTCAGTCTCCAGCTCCTTCGCAACCGCAACCACGGCCTGGACTCGTTCTTCGTATGCTGCAATGTCTGTTTCAATGGCCTCATGCTTTTTTGTTGCGGCCTCTACTGCTGGAAGGTCAAAGCCAAAATTATCCTGTAAAGACAGAGAGCTTCTTCAGTAAAGGCTGCTGAGGAGAAAAGCCCTACTGCTCATAACATGATTTCTGATTGTGCAGAATACACTTTTTAGCAAATCTGGGATCTCAAAATGCTCTGAAAAGTCTTCTTTAATAAAATCAGAGATACCTCTGATAATCAGAGAACCACTGATAAAATCAGAGATATCATTTACTACCTTTGGGGGAAGAATCATGGTGGCCATCAGGATTAAGCTGGGGGTTTCGATTTTTTTAAAGTCATCTCTAATATTAAAAAATAAAATTAATTCCTGGACTAATTCTACCGAATTGATCAAACTATTCAGATAAAGAAAATCTTGACCGTGGGTAGGTATTTCCACATCAATATCTCCTGAGTACAGAGTCAAGGAAGGAATATCCCAAATGCATTAAAGATAGGACATACAGTACATACACTATACACTAAATATAGATTTGCATACACATACAACAAATATAAATATACATAGATTCAGTAAAATATGAGGCATAGGGGAGGAAATATTGTCTTTGCAAGAACTGTGTCCTATAATTACTCATGGGAATCATTTTAGTCACACAGACAATTTCTGAAGCAGCACCTGAGAAACGAGACGTTGATTTTCACTCAGCCAAGTTTCTCTCATAGCTGCCTTGCGATCAAATCTGCGTGCAAGTTGTTCCAGTTTCTCCTGTCTGATGAGCTCATTTCGCAGTGCCAGTTCTCTTTCATGTTCAGCTTTTTCCAGTCTTTCCCAGGCCTGAAGACGTGGAGAAAAAACATGGGTCTTCTAAACACACATTCTTATAAGATTATGATAAATCACATCTTCTTTGCATGAAATCAGGACTGAAGTCACAACAGCCAAGTTTCACAAAACCGGCTTATTTATTTATATGCCAATAAATCTAGTTTGTATTGGCTGGCCTTACACCTTGTCTGCTAATACAAGCGCATGACTTAAAATTTTTTCTCAATTCATTCATTCATTTTCTGAGCAAGGGGTATAGGACTTGTTTATCTCAGATGCATTTTCTCGAGTTCGTTTGTGTTTTGCCTCCAATAAAGCCTAAGCAAACCACCTGTCTTGGATGTGTAAGAGAGTATTTGTTTTTAAAAAAAAAAAAGTCTTCTGAGCACTGTTCCCAAATAAGTGGATTCTATCTTCCTCCTTTAGGAAATGAGAATTAGAGATTCATGCCCTCTCACCTCTAAAATCAACATACAATTGTTGTTCTTTATTACATCCACTTTGGAAAAGAAAACAACTGCAGAATTCAGTTACTTTTGGTGCATACAAGTCCTTTTTTCCCCTCAAAGCCAAAAGTTACTCACATGCATGACATTAATATTACAAAAATAAAAAGTCTTAGAAGCATACTGAAAGCCAGCTAATCACCTTTCAGATCTTCTTACAAACAACAAAAATACCCACAATTAAACACAAACTACCCTAGATTCTTCTAAAGCCTAACAGATGTGAAACTGCCTGAAACCCAAGTATTTTAGGCATTCACAGGCACAGGGGCTTAATGCAAACAGGAGAGCTGCGCAGTTTACGGCTCTCTAGGATGCAGACCGAGGTCACAGACACCCACAACAGCTGCTCTGGGAATGCCAAGCATGATCAAACACAAACGAGGAAAGCTCACAGTTTTAAGTTGTTTGTTATCCTTGAGAGAGCTTGTCAGCTCTGCTGCTGTTCTGCCAGCTGCACCAGCATAAAAAATAGCTGCATAAACCCTGAGGGGGAACCCACAAGATTGGTCATGGCGCTTCCTTCACTCCCACACTGCGGGCAGCGGGGCAAATGGGGAGGGCTGCAATACCTTGGTATTGTTGCTACTTTCTGTTGATTAAGTCTAATAGCCAGGACCCCAGAGGAGCAAGGCAGGGCTACTATATCCACAACCAACTGCACAGAATGACTGAGCATTTTTCCAGTGCAGACCTTACACATACTGAGGACATCCAGGGACTCGGTTCAGATTAGTGAGCCCGAGCTGTAAGAAAAGGTCACCCCACCCCTCCCATCCCTTATGGTTCCCCACATCAAGGCTGGAGATAGCAAACGTATCTTCCCAGTATACTGAAAGGAAAACAACAAAATCCTGAGTCGCACAGGAGGAGCTGGCTCACTTTACCTTGTTAATGTCAGAGATGAGTTTGCCCTCCCTTGGCATGTATACTTTCTGATTGTTGGCTCTCATTTTGCTTTGGATGGTAAAAAGCAGCACTTCTAGGTTTCCTTTTTCTGTAAATCTAAACAAAATTTTGCAGAAGAATTGAGTTAAAATAAAGCTTTCATTGCTACTAAGGTATTATAAAGCACTTCCTTAAAATATTGACATTATGAACAGAGCATTCAGATAAACACCGTCATCTTGTGTAAAAGCTGGAAGCAATTGAAATAGCCCACACATCTCCTGGAACCAGTTGGGTCAAACAGCAAAAGAAACTTCACAGAGTTCAGTTGTCTGTGTGTTTAGATTTAAAGCCCCTTGGGGGTCAGAAGACTGCATTTTTTTTATTCTACTACGTGCGTTGCCCTAGTTTACTCTATCAACTCAAGAAATGGAAGTTTTATTTAAAGCCCACTGCAGTCAATAAACTCTTCCCACTGTTTTTCCTGACTTGTACGCCTGGGAAATAAACAAACTGCATAGGTACTAGGGAACAGACTGCAATTTTAGAAGATGTCTGGATAGGCTGTAATGTTTTGGATTGTGATTATTATCCATTAGAATTTGTATTATTAGACAAAAATAATAAATAGATCTGATATCATAATGCTAGAAGAAACTTTCCAGAAATAAGCTGCACAGTTCTGGATATATCAGTTCTAGTAAGCATAGCTATGTTTTAGAAAGCCAGACACACTTCCTCTTGATTTTGGATAAGCAGTAAGATTCTTTTGGTATTATACACTGCTAGCAAGCATGACTGGTGATATTACTATACTAACATGGCATGCTGTTACCACTCATATTATAAGGCAGGCATCTCAGTGAAGCGACAGCTTCCAGGTCTCTGAGATCCCGCAGGTGACACATTTTTTATTGTTGTTGTTGTTGTTGTTATTATCTGCACATTGAAGAGCATAAAGCAAACAAGCCCCGAGTAATAATAATGACTGTCAATCAGAAATATGATATCTGGGTTTGTCAGGAAAATAAATTCTTAAGCCAAGATTAAAATTACTTGGATGTGTTTGTTTTTAAAAAAATCAATGACTGACTAAACAAAATAAGACCACTGTTGTTTTAAGCTTTAAGATTAAAATTACTTGGGTGGTTTCTCTACTGTGCGGTAAGTGTTGAATGCCTGTAGCTGCTGTTGCACACCAACTAGCGAGTTTGCAAATTTGCGATTGTTGAGGATGATAATGGTTTGCTCAATCCACTCAAGAAGGTCGGAGGCCAGCGATTCGTATTTTTCAATCATTTTCTCCGTTTCAATGGCATTGTCAAGCACCTGCAACAAGCAGCACAACACAACATGAATAACAAGGGCAGTGCTCTTCAGTTATTTAAATCCAACAAGCTACATAAAAGAAACTGTTGAGAGACTTGACTTATGAATCAGACCACTGACTCCTGAGCGCCACAGGGGCTGGGATCTCCGAGGAACGAGGGCTTTGCATTTTTCAGCAGCGAATTCCCATGATCCCACAGCAATAGAGGGGCAGAGCTGAGACTGACAAAAGGATTCATGTTCAGTCTGCCAGCTGTAAAGATGGGGGCAATTTCGCCAAAGGGCAGAGAATGACTGCACAGTTTTTAAATGAGGGACTTTTCTGGGCTCCAGAAGAGACAGAGAACCCAGAAGGTGAGGAGCAGTTAATGAGAAAGGAAAAGCAGCAATGATGCCAAATTAACAAGCAAAAATAAAACACCGGCCAGATGTTTTCTAATACGAGTCAGCTGGAAATTAACTACTCCTCCCAGTCATATGGGAATATTTAACATTCAAAACACATTCAAAAGCAAAACTAAAAACTACCATACAGTGGACTCTTATAAAACTAACACCCAAGAGGAAAACAAAAAAAATCAATTATTTGAAGTGCTTTATAACAATTTACAATTTGAACTTGCAAACCTTTCCAATACGTTTTCCTTCAACAGCTAAAGCTTTCATCTTGGAGAAGTAGTGGTAATATGTCACCACATAGGTGATGATTGACTTTTCATCAGGATGATCAACACTGATATCTGCAAACCAAACAAGAGTTGTCTTAGCATACTGAGGGTGCATGGGTTAAAACAACAAAGCTAATAATGCAACAAGGACGCATTTAAGAATCAGAGAGATGGGTTCAGTGGCAGTTCAGCTCCTAAGATTTATGTCCTAATTGGAAACAAATTCAGCAGCTTTGGACTGGTTCTGAATTACTTGGTGGTGTACCGTTTTGAACTCTGTCAACGCAAAGTGCTCCTTTATCTCTTTGTCTTGGTGTGGACTGTGGTTAAAGCACGTGTCTGTGGGCTAGGGCCTTTGGAGTCAGGCTCCAGACTTTGCCACAGCTTTTGCATAGCCGAATAACTTCTCTAGTGTTTGTGTGAGTTGACAGAACTACTGTTAATTGAGAACTTCGATGCTATATCAGTATTTAGAGAGAGGAATTCAAACCTAATTGTATGTCTGTCCAGGCAAATCTTCTGAAAGATACAGGTGGAAAACAAATTATTTCCTTTCCTGCAATTCTGAGGCACTGGAAAATAAGCAAGAAGAAACTCGCCCAAACATAGCCTCTATTTGCCCTGTGACAAGAAAGTTGCTTGTCCTAGCATTGCGAGCACGCCTTGCAATACGCATGAGGATGTACGCTTTCGTGAAAGCACAGGCTAAAACTCACTGACAGTCTGTGAAAGAAGCTGCTAACTATTTGCTGAAATCCACATCACTCATCTTCCAGCTCACAGAAAGTGTTTCTCAGAGCAGATCAGAAGGATGCCTCTAACTGGAATGATTTTATGTATACATGGCCAGTCCCGTGGTCAGATGGGGAAAATAAACACAGGATTAAGGGCTCTTGTGCTACCGCTGCTCAGTCCTCTGCAGGAGACATCTTGTGTTCTCTCCTTCCCTCTCTGGTTGTATCACCAGATGAGCCAGCAGCATCCAGCTTCCCTTTAACACAAAAAGCTATCACAAAGCTGTGCCCTGCAACAAGGAAGGGTGGGAGAAAAGAGCCCACAAAGAGCCGTGAAGTGCTGAAACTTCAGGAATTCTTACCCTCGGGGTCCAGGAGCTTAGTAAGACCAAGGTGTTGCTCTGCAAGGTTAAAAGCATTCTGCAGATTGTAGTGTGCATTTGATTTCTTCAGCTTGTCAAAATCAATCAGATCAGGCCTAGACAGGATGGAAAATTCTTTAGATTTCCCAAAGCACAGTGCAGCCACCCTCAAACGAACAAATGAACTAAAATCTGCAATCCTCAGAAAACCTGGCCCTTAAGCTGCCAAGGTTTTGCTTGCCCAGTAGCCCTGTGCGTTTCAACGGCAGTATTAAAGGACTGAGGCAATGCCTAGCATGTGACATGGCAGAACCTAGCCCATGGCAAAAAATGGAAAATAGTGTACCAGGGATAAAGGTGACCTGGAAAAGAAAGGAGCAAAGCTGTGGTCACGCAGTCTCTCCTCACGTCCATCTAAGTGTGCAAGCAGTCCCAATAACTTCACTTGAGCGTGCTAATGAGCAGCATCCCCAGCCATCTCAAAGTCTAGCCCCAGATTCTGCCATCCCTGCACAGGGATTTCTCTCCACCCCAGGCTGCTCTTGTGTGTCGTGTTCCCCTCCCGCCCCCCAATTCTAGGCGACCAGACCCGATGATCGGTTACTCAATGAGGTACAAAAACTTTTCTTCCCACCTGGTCAGTCACAAACCAAAACAATCACGTGCATCATTTATTCTCTTGAAACCAAAACCAAACGCAACCTGTTTTGACTTGTCATGTGAGAAGCTGTTGCCCAGATGAGCTCACAGTGACTGCAAGAGCTGTAAAGCTCTAAAGCAAGGCAAGTTGCTGTAAAACTCAGCAATTCTTAACTTTCTCCTCTCCACAGATTTTAAAATCAAGCTGCAAGGTAACTGCAAAACCCAGTGCACGCTGCAACAGTCCAAGCTTTCAAAATCCATAAAGACATTTACCCACACATACCTGTGCTTATGTATTAGTGCATTGAAAGCCATCCCATCCCTCCAGCTCGTTGTAAAGTTGTGAATGTTGACATTGGGGTAACTGACAGAACAAAAAACAAAGAGAGCGCAGTCAATACAGCATCCCTACTGCAGCTCTGCACACTGTCAGCAAAAGCTGGTTGCAGGAGTGACACATTTATTTTAAACCTAAGGGTGGGATATTACCATCCCACGATGGACAATCTATCATCATGACTGTTCTCTAATCAGAGGCTGAGGCTAGAGGTAAGGGCACCTCATTTACTCTTGTAAACCCTGCAGAATTGATATGCATTCCAGAGAAAGGCTCTAAATGAACTTCGAAGTAATCACTTGAAGCTATGACTTTGTAACTTGCTGCCCAACCTGCAGCCTGTGAGGTTTCAAATCCCTGCAAGTCTAAGGCCTGCTCCTGATTTAGCTGCTGGCGAAGAATTATTTTCAGGTATTCAAAATATCAAGTTCAAGAGCAGGAACAGATGGAGGAACAGAGAGGAGTAAAACCTGATGGCTGCAGGTGTCACAGGAGCAGCGATACATTAAGTTTTCCTTGAAATTGTCTGCTGTCCCAGGGCATCTTCAAGGACTGACCCTAGTCACTGTCTGTCTTTTAAACAAAGCACATACGATAGCCACCTTTGTGCCCCATGGGTACACAGATGCAAAATTAATTTGTTGGTGATGTGGGTATTCTGCAAGTCTCCAAAAATTTCAGGCTGCTCACAAACCACTTTCATAAGAGTTCTTGGAAGGAGAAGATGAAGTACCACTAGAATAATGCTGAAGTGCCCCAAGTCATCACAGGGACATCCAAGATTCATGGAGGAAACATACTGAATCTCTACAAATGGATATTTAATTATGCAAGAAGGTTACTGTCAGAGAAAGACATTTTGGAAATATTTCCATATATATGGAAAGAGGGAAAAGTTGGTGGCAAACATCTGAAGCATCGTTATTTCTTCACAATAGGGTGAAAAAGATTACTATAAATTCATGGATTAGCAGATTGGTATGTTTATCACACAGCACTAATATAATAAATTGAGAATTTTCAGACTTGTAAACATCAGTTCACTTCTCTTGGTTGAATCCTCTTAAGGAGAGATATGTGTTTGCCCATTTAAAATTATTTCAGTGAAAACTCAAAATGCTGTAAGAGCTTTAGAGATAATCACTTAATCCACACTCACCCAGCTGTCTTCATCTGGCACCACAAAAGCAAAGCATCTTTAGCAGATTTCTTCTCCTTGTTGTCCTCAGTTTCAACACTGATATCTTGGATCTAAAATTAACATAGAAGTTTTAAAAATTTCTCTGAGAAAACACATTGTTTGCCTTTTTCAAAAAGATGAAAGGAATTATATCAGAATATAAGTAACAAAGGAAATCTACAATGACAGGCAGGGTGGAAGTAGGTGAATGCTTTTCCTCATTTAAGAGCGCTCATGTCAAAAGAAGGCTTCATTTGCCCTTGTTTTACTGAAGGATTACTCTTTGTTTAGTCCATCGACAAAACAGTTTAAACTTCATGAGAAAATTTATTTCCAACTGTCACGGCAAACCCTGCCCTATAGAGCATTATGGTTTCACCCTGCGAGGTGGAGCAGACGGGGTGCAGCAAGTAGGGGTCCTCATAAGGGGATCCACAGGCAAAAGCTAACCAGGAGTTTCATAGGAGCAAACAACTTCGGAACTTCAAGCTTAGAGGAAACAATGTTTGCCCTTAGCAGCATCACAACTATATATTCCAGATTCTAGGCTGTTATCCAGTTTTTAAAAAGAGGAAAAAGAAAAAAAGGCGGAAAAAAAAGGAAAACACTTTTTACTTCATATGGACAAATATATCTGATTTTATGGATATAGTTCACTGCTTTTTAAAGAGTATTGTCGCTTCAGCGAAGTTCCACTGCTGTCACTGAAAGTTAGGCAGACGCTTTCATATTAGGAAAACACTGAGCAACACCAAAATTAAGAGAATGTTAAATTTGTTGAATATTTATTACTATATTATTGTTTATTATAAATTATGTATTTATTATATAAATTTATCATCCTTTCCGCAAAAAGTCTCTCCAGCCTTTTTTAACTGAGGGCAAGGACCAATATGCAACTTGGTGGAAAACAAGAAACCTCAGCCTTTAGCTGGGACACTAAAACAATTCCTGTGGGCACCCTTAATCTGCTTCAGTGCAAAGTCAGCCAGGTTAACGATAATCACCACCGAGGTGAAGAACAGCTGAGGGTAGCATTTCCCCCTAGGTCTGCAAGAATGTACAGGTCTATGACTGGAACTTCATATTTATTAGTAATTTAGAAATAAAACCATATGACTCTCCACACAGGAAACTCCCACTGGCTGCCACTACAGATCAGCAGCACCATTCAAGACTAATCTATCCTCTCCCCTTAGCTCTGGAGCATGTCCTGCCAGATGCTAAGCGCTTTTCACTCCCATCATCTCAGAGGGCCTGGGAGCACTCCACTCTTAAAAAACATGATGAAGTATATTACAACAAGTGTGGAAAACTCAAACGTGCGTATATCGGTGTATGTATACATCTTTACCTGGAATCTCAGGATAATGGTCCAAATAAGGCCAAGTGTCAGCCTGTGATTCCCATCCACAATATCGTGAGATCCCATGTTTTCTAAGTGCACTCTTTGCTCTTTCAGGAACTGGAGGGCTTTATCAACGTTCTCCAGGCAATGGATGCGCATCCTTCCCTTAGTTGGTTTAGGCTAGAAGGTAAAAGGGAGAAGAAAAACATGTATTACTGTTGATGGAAGGAAAAAAAAAAGTGCTTGTTAACTCTTCCATCCAGGCAGGTGAGTCACCATGCTGTGCACTCCCAGCCAGCAACATTCTGCATTTGTTCTTCAAATTCAATGGACAAAATCGCTCCTTGCATCTTACAGCGCATTTACACAAGGATAATGGTAGCACGTGTCAAACCCGTGGTGGAAATGGCAACATCCTAGACCTGAGCCGCACACACGGGGCACCCATTTCACATCTGCCTTTCAAACTATTTCGCCTGCTTTCTTCCTTCATTCTTTCTGTCCAGTGTACTCATTCACTAGCTAGAAGATAAATTATTTTGTTAGGTTCATGCCACACCTGTTACATTTTCCCAAGATGCTTTTTTTCTCCAGTACAAATTCTTCCACACTTAAAAAGAAGATTCTGCAAATATAAAGATACGAAACAAACTGGTAACTGGCATACACACACAATAGAGGGAATAGGTGATGAATGCTCCAGAGAGTACCTGTAAATACAGATACACACTCTCCAAAGATTTGGACTGTAAACTACTCAGTAGAACTCCTCAGGAAAGAGATGTCATTGCTTTCTTGCATCCTACGTTTCAGTATGAAAATAACAGAAGAGATTTATTCCAAACAATTTCTTCATAGGAAAAGAAAATAAAAACAATAATAAAAAAAATCAGCCACACCAACGTAACACAATTTTATGAAGGCCCAGTGCAAATGAAAAAAGCCATGGATATATTAACAGCATGTAGAAGTCTGCTGTAAAACTGAATAAAATTAAAGCAACTTTGTTCTGCAGGTAAGGATTACAGCTGAATAGCCTGTTCAGTGCTCACTGAGATGTCACCAAAGGTACTCAGCCAAACTACTAATTGACATAATTTCCTTGTTTTCTGCAGTGAACGTCATTAACTGGCCATGGAAATAGCTCAGGCAAAATCCTCACCTCAGACTGCCATTCAAGGGGAAGAGTTTCAGCCGGAGCCATATTACGGTCCCCAGAAACAGCAGCCTGTGTAAGTGTGTCATAAAGATGAAACGCTTGCTAGAAAGGTGCCCTTCAGGACATGTAAACCCCCGAGGTCATTAGTTTCACTTCAGCTTTCAGTTAGCGTGGTTCTCCTCCAGAGGCCGGGTAACGATGCAGAGAAAGTCAACCCACAACTCCTAGCAAGGGCGAAAATTTCCAGGAACCTGACACTGCTTTTGGGTAAGAAAGTCCCTCCGAAGAGGCACAAATTGCATGTACACCCTATGTACATACCATACGCCCCAAATGCTGCCAGTATAGGGTGAAGAGCCACAGCGTGAGCGAGGTTACGTGGTTGGCTGAAACCAACTGGAGATCCCTCGCTATCAGCAGGGACAATCCCGGATCCATCCTTTTGCTGGTACCATCAGTCACCCAGGAGCGCGGTAAGCTGGACCACAGGTTTAATTTAATCTTGCAAAATACAGGTAGGAAGGCTGTTCCCAGGGCGGGAGAGGGAGCGCCCAGCTGCGGGGGAAGGCGGAGGCGAGGCTGCGCCCAGCAGCTGCCCAGCTCCAGCCCACTGCCACACCTGAGAGCCTGAGATCAGCTCATAAAAGGTGTGCTCCCTTTTATGATGATCTTCCCAAAGCCCAGGAAGGACTGCGACAGCAGCCATTTCTAAGCAGCAGGAGCAGACCTGACTCTGTCCCCCCTGCCTTAACGCAGCCCTTCTCACTTACCTAAGCAGCAACTGCACTGCCTCTAATGCCTCGAGTTACTGAGCAGAGAATGGTTTTAAAAGCTCTTTTTCTGCTCTCAGAAGCAACAGCACCAAGGTGACAGTTAATGTTATTCACAATAGATGTTTTATTTAGTTCCTGAGACTGCCTGCTCCCACCCACACACCGTACAACGACATACTCTCCAATTAAGAATCCGAGAAATGTAACCTTCACGTTATTGGCAGGATTTTTTGTCCCGCAAACCCAATGACTGTACGTGAAGCAGCAGAGCGCACACAGTAAACCTGAACAGGACGCTGCTCCCTGTGGAGGGGGAGCGGGCTGACATGTTTTTCTAGTGCTCCAGCACTAGGTGCACTTTCTGGCTCAGAAATTCCCCGTTGGAACTGTAACAGTTTATTAGCAGTGTAACCTAGGGCTGTTCAAACTATGACTTATTAATGGTCTGAGAAGACACTTCAAATTTCTGCACAGATGACAACGACAGCATCACCTGGCCAAAAAAAAAAGTTGGGCCAGAACAGAAGGTTCAATTTTTCTGTCCCTCCGCACCAGCAGGCCATACGGTTTAACCTACTGTTCTGCGACAAGCAGAGGAAGAGGCATCCGAGTCCGGATTGTACAAGGTGTGGCTGTGCTTGCCACGCTCTCCTGCACAGCCTCAAGATGAGACACAGCGAAACACAACTTTCACCTTCACTGGGCTAGCACAGATCCAGAATTAGCCAGAGGGAAAGAAAGCACACTGAATGCATCGTTTATTGTATTTATCTAAACACAGAGTCTTCACACGCACATCAAAAATGTTCCCTTTTCCAACAGAAAATGTGACAGAACTCACTACAGAGAATCTGCTTAAACAGTTTGACCTTTGAGCATCCAGGAATTGTAAGGAATTTACTAATCCTTTATATAGTTATGGAAGAAAGTGAGCTAAATGCTTAATTTTATGCTGAAAACAATTCTCAGCTTTATTTTTCTGTTTGGGAGAAGACGGTTAACAGTGTGTGCAAACAAAATTACAACTGTCTTCTCATACTGGCTGGATTCTTTTCCGCCTTGCTCAGTGAGACTATTGCATGCTATCACTTTCTTTCCAAATACTGCGCTGTACAGAGGACCTTATGCAGTAAGGTCTAGACTAAACACTAGGACTAGGAATCAAGCCGAGCAAAGACAAGAAGGTGTAGATGTTGCCCTTATTGGACACTCTCGTTTTGAGTTTCTCCAACACACCTTCAGGACTCTGGGTTTTCATCATCAAAAATCACAACAGCTTTTGAAAGATGCAAGGTTTGTGCAGATGAGGCTGGAGGCCTTACAAGCAGTCCTGCTTCCCTGACTAGTATCCTAAATCCCAGACTCTGCTCCACAGGCATATGGCTCCAGCTCCAGAATCTGAATCCCAGTTTCAAAAGCGAGAAAACAATTCCTGTTTGTTCTACCGCTTCAGTAAACACACCATATTAAAATAATTATCTAGGCTAGTTTCTGCATTTGATTATCGCTTTCTTTACCATTTGATGTTTCTTGTCTTGATTTTAAGCTTTCTGCATAAGGTACTGCCTTTAGATTTCTGCTTGCGTGTCATGGAGATGTCAGAACCTAACCAATACCAGCTAAAATAAATTCCAAAAGGCTGGAGAACATCAGCAAGTGGATACTACGTGCCGATCCTCCTAGAATATTTCTGGTGTGTGTAATTGTCTCAAGGTTTAGCGCATTGCATTATCTGTATTCTTGTTTGCAGAGGAAGGTGTGGTGGAATGTACTGTTCAAACAGAGACTGCTGTCCTCCATCCTGAGATAACGAAGCTACAAAAGGAATTTGTGGTGGTGCAGGCAGCTGCCAATGCGATACCAAACGATGATGCAAGTGCAGATCCAGCATTCTCACCGGGTGGCTCCTGCACCCTCCCCACCCCAGCAGCTGCGTAAGCTCTGTTTGCATTTTTCAAAACCTGGACTGAAAAATGTGAATGAATCACGCAGCAAGAGTCACACGACCGGTCTGAGCTTCACCGCTGCTATTTGACACTGAAAGTCAAACCTTGGCAGGCAGATGCGAAGATTTAAACAGAAGTGGCACGGTTGCTGTCTGAATCCTCGAATAATGGGGCATGTTGGTCTCAGTTACTCCTGTATGAGTAACATCTGCTACCTGCAGCGAACACATCAAACCTAATACCTCACTGAAGTAAATGATTTGGCATAGAGAGAAACATGTTTTGAGCAAACCGTAGTTGACAAACATTGAGATTAGTTACCTCCACCCACACAATGCCTTCATCCACAGCGGGTACTTCTATGCACGTCCGAGTTTCCTTACCCTCACAGATGCATTTAGAAAGCTCCCTCTCTTGCCTTACTGTACAGACACTGTGGGCCATATGTTCAATTCCTTAACCAGTCTTAAGCCATGGAGCTTCCATTAATAGGTGTGCTTGATGACAAGCGATTACACAGTCGCATCCTCATGTAGCCTTAGGTCTTAGCTAAAGACCTGTATTTCTTTGAAAAGATTGCTTTAAATTAGGTAGTTAAGAGCATAGCCATCATTTAAGGAACTGAAGGAACAACTGATACCCAGCCATCCCCTGACACCCAGTTTTCCTGTCACGCAGCAGCATTTTTCACTAGAGGGATTTTCTTACTCACCACTCCCTTGTGCTGGTACCAAGGGGGCTCTCTCAGCATACCCAAAGAAAGAATTTGCCCCGTTTATTTAAATTCATTTTAGATATTCCTCTAACCAAAGAAAATCCAAGCCCTATCTATCCTAGTAAAACCAAGCACACCCAGGAACATTCCTGAGCAGTGGGGTGCAATTAACACCACGGCTAAAACTGCTGCAATGCTTCCCAGGCTGGACTTGGCCCTCTCCAGCCAGCTGTCCTCCACAACCCCCCAGCACGCTCCAGGGAAGGGAGAAGGGATGTCCCAGGCCTCGGGCCGGCAGGCAGCCTGCACGCAGCCACCTGCATCCGGCGGCTGTGTTTACTAGCACAGAAACGGGCCAGCTGGCCATAGTGCCCGGGAACGTTTCTCAGCACATCTAATTCACCGTTACCGAGACGGTCTAAGGGGCTGGAGAACATTTAGTGCTCTGTGCCTGTCAGATTCAGGAGCAGGGAGTATGCTGCTGGAAGCACTCAGCATCTCACCAGCAAGGAACCTTTGAAGGAGACTTCCTTTGATTCCTACCGAAACCAATAGGAAGATATTTTAATGATGTCTGGATCCAGCTGAAGCAATAGACTACTACTTTTTTCTTTAATACGTAAAAAGACATTTGCAGTGCTGAACCCTCAGTACTCAGTTTTGCTGTACTTCATTTGAGCCAAGGATTCACCAAAAAAACAGCCCAAATCAAAAGAAGAAACCCACAATGAATATTAATAAACACTTACAAGTCTCTCTCCTGAAAGAACTTCCAGAAGTTTGATGAGCATCCTTCCATCGCGAAGGTCAGTGTACAAATCTGTAATTCTGCATGATACGCGTGCCAAGTGGGAATTAACCCACTTTGTGAAAGTCTTCTTCTGAACTGCCTCCCGTTCATCTGTTAGGAAAACAACACAATGTTACTCAAAATAAATCACAGTTCACGTACCTGCATGAAAATGTGATGTTCAAACATGTCTAATACTAAATGAAAGGTACGGCCTGTCTTCTTAGTAGAATCATTGAAGAAATTAGGACTTTTCACTGAAAATCCACCTTTCTTCTATTTTACAACATTTTCTAATGTCAGTGGGAATTTTGCCGAGTTACTATCTATGGAATAAATCTGAATTATAGATTGCAGACTTGCTGCTCAGTTAAGCAGCTTTCTCAAGGTGTAAGGAGGTCTGTTGTAGAGCTACAATGTAAAAGCCCCTTTGGACTGACCAAACTGTGCAGTAATTTGATCAAGAGTTATCTTCCACCACTGGAAGAATAGGCCAACTTCTGCTCTCAAATACGCACACAAATTCACAACAGATCCCCTGAAATACCAGAAGTCACTTTGGATTAAGATAGGTACAAAAGAGAGCAGAGACCAAAGCTTCCCATTTACTTTTTTCCCTTCTCATTACAATATTTATTTGCAGATTCAACATTTGTAACCGTATTTACACAACGTCAAGATGGAACTTTTCCATAACTGCATTTTGAAGTAGACTTGCATTTATTTAAAGCCATAGAAAAGCAGGTTCTTTCCACCTTCCCTTCCCAGAGTCTTTGACAACTGTTTACATACAAAAACACTGGCCACAAGAGCTCTCTTAATGCACAGGCTCACTACAGTCCACATTAATTCACAAACTCCTAAACAGCTATCTGCCAAGCCGAGAACTCTCAGTCAGAAAATATTATACATCTTTGTGGTTAAATTCTGTTGCCAAGGGCTTTGGATGAAGCCCCTCCTTGTTAGCAAAAAGTCATTTCACTGAGCTGGGAACAACTACAGACCAAATTTGTCAGAACACAGGTGCTCAGACTTGGACTCCGAAGTCCATAATCAGACATACGAATGAAAGCGGTCTCTTTTTCCACGCAGCTGAGCATCTAAGCCTCCCATCAGTCTCTTTAAAGTAGTTGGCACGTTCAGAAACAGGACATGAAGACTGTAAATCCTAAACCAAAACGCAACATGTCCAGCTCTGAAAACTCCGAGTATGTTGTTTGAAACACAGAAAACGTTAATGACGGTGCAGATCAATGCAGAGTTTGTATCTGACTACCCAGGGTTTCAGTGGATGCTGTCCTTCAAACGGAAGGACGTGCCCCCTTCCTGGCAGCGCAGCAGGGTCGGGGCATGATCCCAGCACGTTCATAGCCAGCTACAGCCTCCATACCCGCAGGATCTTGGGGACAGCAGGAAAAGCCTGATCTTGGTGACAAGGGATGATAAAGAAGCTGAGGCTGAAGAGGATACGAAGTTGGGAAACCAGTAAAAGAAAAAAAGACAGTAAGAAAAGAAATCGTATAGCAGAATGGTGATAAGGAGGAGGAATCTAACAAGGAGCGGGAGAGCAGACCAGCACTTCAGCGGCAGTTTGCCCAATTACATAAACCCCACCCTAAGATTTCAGTTCCTCCCATGTATTTCTGAATTTATTCTTGCTACCCACGTGGTAGGATGCGACCAAAGCTAAAACACCAAAACTGTCCCATTTTTAGCAGCTCTTACCTATCTAAATGGGTCTTGGAAAGATGCAAAAGGTGGTTTTGTGATAAAACAGCAATATGCTTTCAATGACTTGACAGTTTGCGTTACTCGTTTGCCCTCGCTCTGTAGGAAGCTGAGGATTGCTAAGACAGAGGAAGCAAAGAGGAAACTTGCAGTAACTGTGGCTTGCTTTCCAGTGCACCGAGGAGCCAACCGCAGTTTCTCAAAAGCGGCGGCGCGTGCCCCTCAACCCTCTGCCCCCCGCTCTGCCCCCCCACTGCCCACGCTGCGTGATGCATGTGCCCTTTACTGCCAGAACATCACAGTGGCAGCAGCACGAGGCTCCACTGTGCAGCGTTAACAAGCACTGTGCGAACAGAACAGCCAGTTCGTTAGAAAGCCCAAACCTTGTCGCAGCAAGCCAATACTAGAAAAATAAATATTGCCTTTGCAGTCAAAAGCTGCAGCGTCTCCTAACCATGTTGCAATTTGTACCAGCGGTGTAACAACATAGCTTGTTCAATCTTAGACCAAAGAAGAAAAAACCCAACGCATCTGACTAGTGGAAATAGTTGTCTATCCAAGTAATGATTTAAATATAGCCTCTACTAACTTTAAATACATATTTTATTAACTATTTATAGCAAGTTCCTGGGAATGCTGTATCTGCATATCTGCTTGTCTAGTAATCCATGCTTTTAGTTGAAGTATTTCTTTGAAATGAGTCACAGAAGAAAAACCTTGCAATAGTTGGTGCTTTTTAAAGAAAATTCCCACAGAAATTACCACGTCTCCCTTCACCAGCTTGAACAAGCTCCAAAACAGCTCAGCAAGTTTGTTTATTTAATCACTGTAGTCTCTATACAGGAGCACAACACTGAGAGATCCCTGCGGTTACATTCATTTCAAAGAGAAATACGGATGTACAGGATCCTAAAAAAAGAGTTGGAGATAGAAAATATTATGTAAACTAAAAAAAGCTATCAAATATCATCATGAAGCCATCCATTAAAAAAGCTCTGGTCAAAAGTTATGGTTATCAACAATCCTCCCAATTTGGGATCACAATAAAAGTAATGGGTGGGCAAAGAACATCCATGTGGTTCTAGTAAAAGAAGATGAAGGGTCAGAGCCTAATTTTGAACAGATTAAAAGACATGACATGGGAAATGCATTGACGTGCCAAGTCAGGTTGTGAAAAATTTGGTGCCGTTGTATTAATTGATACCAGTTTAGGATCTTCTGTTGTTGAAAGCAAATCCAAGGAAGCTAACAGATCAGCCGGCTCCAGGCAGCCCTTTCAGGAGGGGGAAGATGGGTCCCTCCTGCGGACGGCACCGACGCGGCCCAGGGGTGACTCTCCCAAAAAGGCTTCCCCACCCTAGCACGACTGGTGGCCCAAAAAGAGGACATGAAAGTGCATTCTTCAGGCAGTAGGGATTCAGGGAAAAAACCCTGAGAAAGCTCCAGTGACCCCTTTTCTCCTGCATTGCCTCTGCAGCCTTAAGCACACCCAGTTATCAGCGAGGGAGTGGATGGGAACGCAGCCTCCCCGTCTAGCTGGAGGCCCTCTGCGCTTTGGTAGCTGATGCTTGGTGCCGTTACGCGTGTTTTCTTTAGTCTAGTTCAAACACAGTTGCTGCCTCTCCCTCTCTGCCTTCCCATTTCCTCTGTCTCGCTCTCTGTGGTCCTCCGTTTCCTGTTTACGGCGAGAGGTTGAAGGGCTCGGTTGGTTTTTCTGGCCCCTCACCTCCGCACCCACCCCGCGCTCGCTCCTCTCACCTGATCCCCACCCATCCTCTGCAGCGCCGTCCTCCGCCCTGCTCGCCCTGCTAGATAAAAATAGCATGAAAATCTCTACCGGGACCACAGCTGTGATGGTTTCAGCGCTAACTCCACATGCTGAGCCTACTGTCGGCTCTTCACGTGCGTCTGAGCGACTTCATTGCTCTAGACTTCACCAGCTTTTCGTTATCTTCCCGTCTCTCCTCCTTTCCTCCAACTCACAGCAAGAACGGCCAAAAGCAGCGAGATCCCTGGCTGCCCAGGTGCAGCCTCCAGCCCCGTAGGAAAACCCTGCGGCACCGTGTGAGAGCCAGGCCCCCACCTACTCACTGCCAGCTTTTGGGGACAACCAGCAACTTATCTCAGAAAAATGCCACCGGAGAGACACAGCAGCTCTTTCAGTCTCCTAATGGGCCGGTCACCCAGGAAGGCCACTCTTTATCGTGCACTTGGCACAGGCGGAACGCAGCTCCCTAATTCCCCGCTGACACTATTAGTGATCGAAACACCAGAAAGGAGAAGGTGCAGCCGTTCTTACCCCCGCATCGCTTAACTCCTGTTGTGCTCCCACAACGTGGGAAAGCAAAACAAGCCCGTTTTGAAAGTTGCGTGGCTGGGCTTGGTCGTGTTAAAACCTCTCCTGATTATTTCTACATGGTGTTTCACAATGACTGCAGGTTTTTGCAACGCTTTTACCAACGCTTTCAAACTGATAAACCTTATTTTTCTGCTCTAGGGTTTCAGGTTAAAACATGCACAGAATTAAAACCAATGAATTTTGGTCATATGTTTCAGAGAAAGAAACATACATGCAGAAAAGTAGTACTTACAGCTCTGACAATTCGGCTAAGCACACAACTATGACCCTTTTAACATGCAGTGCTGTGTAAAAACCTACACGCTACGGGCCAGGTGCATCCATGAGAGATGACACCAGGGATTTAATTCAGCGATGGGCCCTGAAGCGCTATTTATGAATCTCATGTGATCGTTTTGACAAATGTCCTTCATACTTTCAAAAACACAGTTTTAGATTTTGAAGATTAATTAAAACTAGAGGATATGGGTGGAGCTCCAAGTGTCCTACAGCTTGTGAAAACATTTGTTTCCCAAGGGTAAAGAGAAATGCGCAACATGCAAAACATGCACAGCAGGAAAACGGAAGCTGCTCTAAGAGCAGTATTGATAATAGAGAATCCAACTTATCTTGAAGCAACACTGGGAAGGAAATTTCCTTTATACGGAAACCCCCACGACAATACTACTAGCATACAGCAGCTTGCAAACCCCAGCTCTGTGATTGTGATAAATCAAGGATTGACTTTGTTTAGGAGTTTAGTAAATAAACTGGAGTTTGTACACTGAAATTCACATAAACTAGGGCTGGACTGGATCAAAAGCAGGCGTCTAGCCCCTTCCCCGCTTGAGGAGAGTCACTTCTTCCTCTACTAATTTGCTGAGAAAAAATCCTGGCAAAAATGTAGTCAACTCTCTGAAAGACCAGAGCCAGGAGTCTCAGCTGCTGAATCCCCAGTGCAGGACAGCGGGAGGGGGGGTCGCAGACACCATCCTCCCTCTGTCACACACTCAGCTCCGCTGAGTGAACTCAATAGGGCTATGCCAGAATAATGGAGAATTTGTCTTAATAACTGCCCTGGAAAATGCACGGCTGCAGGAGCCGGCTGAGAGAAACGTGGGCCCCCATGACCCCTTTGCCGCTCCCACATGCCAGAAAGCGTTATCAGCCCCAGTCCCTTTGCATGACCGCAGCACTAACTACTGCTGTGGCAAAGGTTACCTGCGAGCCACCTGTTTTCTAAAAACAGCTTGAAGACGATCTGCTTCCTTCCATACCGGTCAAACCACATTTTCAACAAACTGACCTTGAATCCATTTCAGACTGAATGGCAAATATGCTTGGCGCACACTGCTGCCAGCCCAGCGCAGGTAAAACAACTTTCAGTGTGCAACAGCTCCTGCCAGCCCCTGGATGGCAAAGGCCTCCGCACCCCATCAGATAGGCAGCAAAGGGGGTGCTCTCAAAGGAGCTGAAATGCTACTGAAGGAAACAGAAATTAGAGCACAAAAGGAAAGCTGAAAGGAGCACCAAGAGTCTAGGACTGCTACCGGGTGCCCGGTGTGTACGCAGCTGCCCTGGGACAGCACAGCCTTCAGAGGCACCGAAACCCTCCCTGCCGAGCCCAGCTGGCGGGCAGCTTGCTCTATGCATTACCCATGTTTTGTGGATCCCTGTAACACCTCAAGCAAGGCAAATTAAGGATGAGTTTTAATCCCTAACTCCAAAACCTCTGCCTCCTGCAGTTTTACATCTTTTTTGATTTCCATGCTGAAAGTAATTTTTCCAGCTTAAAATTGTTGTGTTTTTCACTATAGCAACAAACTCCTACACGAAGCATTGCTGAACACACTGACTCGGGGATCAGCTGAGCGTTGGTCCAGGCGCACCGCTTTTGCTGATATCCAATATCCACAGCTTCCCAGAATTCCCCAGACCATAACCCAGGTTAACCGTGCTCCGAGAAAACAGAGCTTCCTTTCACAGGACAACGTTCCCATTACTGTAGGTTTTCAGGGCGCAGGACATCACTCTATGTTTTCTCATAGATGTGAGGATATGGAGTTAAATAGCCAGTAATATTCACAGTTTCACAAATTCCAGCCATGCTTGAAAGTTTTTAAATTGAGAAAGATGCCTGAGAGAATGGCAGATCAGCTGCTGGGACCAGAATGTGGTGATCAAACAAGATTTTATCAGGAAACAACATGAATGCATGTTCCGCAATAATCTCCACCATTTGTTGTAGTAACAAAAGACCAATGCTGAACGTGAAATAATTCCAATATAGGTCTAACCTCTGTTGTTTCAGGCAGGCTTGAACAAAATAACTTGTGTACCTGGCCCCGAGGCCGGTACGCAGACCTCTCAGCAGATCTGACAGGACCAAGTAAGAAGTTGCAGGAAGCCAAATTTACACACATCTTGTACAGGGAACGCGATACACATGGGTCCAATGCTTAGAAACAACAGGTGAACTTTAAAAAAAGGCATCTCCTTCATTTTTACTTCAATCTTGCAGACAGTTTAACCAGGAGGAATGACTGCAGCCGATGGTTTTGAATGCAAGTAGGATGTATTTGTTATGGTTATTTTACGGTACAAAGTAATCTGCGGTGTGATTTCCCCATCAAAAATGGTGAGATTACGCCAAAGTTTTTACGTGCTCGACCATGACTTAGCTAAGAACTCAAATGCAAATGTGAAAGATGACAAAGCAACGAGGTGATTTTGTTCATGCTGTGTTTAGCTGGTGATTTTCATTAGGAGCAAAATCCTTGCTGCTTTCCCGACTCTGCTACACAGAGACTATTGTTCAGAAGTCAGGGGTGTGTCCAGCAATCCATTCTCTTTTACTAGGAAGCATCGGCCAGCTTCTAAATCCTATTAAATATCTACCCTTCTCTACTAAACATTACAGCATGTGACTACTTTCACAGCTGAAAATGCTCTGAAAAGAGAAAAGGGAAAACTACATAATGCAGCATGTGGAAAAAACAATTCTGCTGCTTTCTCCCTTTGATGTCACTAAACCTCAGTCACACAATAAAATGATGCACAGAACAATGTCCGGTAGCCAGCCAAGCATTACAGGGGGTGGAAGGGCAGGTCCCTTCATTGTCTTTATTTTTACACAGTTTATGGCATTTTGGTGTCAGCAATACAAAAATAAACCTCCTGAAAGCCAGCTTCGGATTCATGTAGAAGAATGATTATGTTCATCTGCAAAAAGTTGCTGTAAAGTCTCCCACAGCAAATAAGCGAACCATAAAAGTCATCCAGGTTAACAGATTAAACTGGTGGAAGAACTCAGTTTTTTTTTTTTTACTTCAGAAGATGAAGATGACATATTTAAGCAGATTTAGAGAGAGTATGTGCTCAGCTCTCCCTACATTGGTGCAAGCTATGTGAACTGCTTGTATAACTTCAGGAAAACTGGAACGCAAAATTGTGTAAATATCTCCTGCATCGTGACCAGCTCCCTGCAATGGAAACACCGTGCCATACAGCCCATTTCATAAACATTAACCATTCAGCTTTTTTTGCTGGCACTCTAGGATACCAGCTGACTTCTTGTTTTTCCACATGAAATGCAAAGCAGCTACAGAAATGCAACCTTTTTAGTGGATGATTAAAATGGTTTAACACTTCTAGGTGCTGCTCTTGAAAACACCTACACCCATCTTCAGCTTTAAACACCATCATCCGCCCTGGTTTCAATATAACCACTCACATTACTGAAGTCCATTATGAGAAAAACGTTCAAGAGGACCAAGGCCTGATCTCCAAAATGTATTTGGAGAAAGATGTTACTGAACCATTTTTACAGCAAAATAGCAAAAGTACGGTTGAATAAAGGAGCAACTTTATGGCTTAATGAGTGCTCAGTACAGAGTTCAAATGGACCTCCTTTTAAAAACAGCATGAAAAATACCTCAGTGTTGTCAGCATTTAACACAAAAGGACACAAATGCCTTATGGCTGATTTGATGTCAGTGGTTTACACTTGTTGCCATTTTTTCCCTTTGCGTAAGAGACAAATCACTTCATTAAGAGGAACATGGAAAAAAGCATCGGCCTGTCCCAGGACACTGACTGTGGAATTCCCACAGAAGAACAATGAAAACCTGAGGTCACTGCACTACTTCAAGTATAGACAATCTTGTGGAGTCTTTGCAGTTTCCTTTAAAAAACATTATAAGCATAATGCAGGGAAGTGCCAGGGTTTTTTGGAGGGCGGGCAGTGCTCTTATTTTCCATACTTGCCCAAACCACTGTCTGATTAGCAGTGTTAGCAAGGGTGAGAGCAAGGCTTGGCACAGGCAGAGAACATGCCAGGTACTTCACTACATAAGGTCCATGTTATTTCTTTCTGTGTTCAGCAAATGCAGCAGAATGAAACAGTTTTTACAGTGGATTCCCACTTGTCTACAGGAGGAAAGACAAGGGTAGGAAGGAGGAGGTTTGTTGTTTTGGGGTTTTTTTTTTACGATTTCTGTTGTACTCTTTTCCTTTCAGCACTCCTCCCTCTTCTCTGCAGCTGCAGGTAATGCAACAGTTCTCACACACGACTACTAGCAATCTGCTTTTCTACAGTCCAACTACGTGACCAGACTGGGAATCCTCCTTATCTAGGTACTTGGAAATAGGAAATCGTAACTGTTAAGCAGAGATGAGTCAGTAAAGGATGGGCATCAGGACTCAGCATTCACTGTGAAGACAGAAAAACGGATGCTGAAACCGACCTTTTACAGAGCAAACCCAGGTACTGCGGACAGAAGCTTGCAGCGGCACGCACCACCCTGGAGGAAGGAGACCTGCTGGTGGTGCAAGGCTGGATGTAGCCAAGCAAGGGAAATTCTGATGGGATATCAAGAAGAAAACTGTCACCGTGAGGGTGCCGGCTGTGGGATCTCCATCCTTAGGGATATTCAAATCTCAACAGGACAAATCCCTAAGCAACCTGATCTAACACTGAAGTTGACCCTGCTTTGAGCAGGTGTGCTGGACCAAAAAAACTCCTCTTCCAACCTGAAGTATTCTGTGATTCTATGAATTTAAGCAAGCTTAAACAAGAATAGGCCAGAAGACTGAACTGCTAGTATTCCTATGGAATTCCATCGAGGGATTTCAGAGGGCTGTGGGATCTTTTCTTTCACATCTGTGGCACAAGCTGAGACATTACATGGAGAGAAAAGTCGAAGCTGTAGTATGTTTTGACCATGCTTCTTTAAAAACCCACTGCAATCAGAAAGAAGAATAGATGAAAGAAATGCCAAACCTTTGTTGGTTTCATGTTTAAATCTAATTTGGTTTTAATGACAGAAAAGCATGAATAGAAAATAAATGCATTTAATCCTTTCAAAATATTAAACCTCGGTGCTAAGAGATGTTATCATTATAATTAATTGCTGTTAAATTATAATTTTCATTATCACAGAAATATTTTAAATGGAAGAACATGTATTTAAACAACCACTGCATTGATCAGGGACTAATAATAGCTGATTTCATAGCCTTGCTGAACAATGTGTTTAGTTCATCCAGTTTCCATGGTCACGCAATAACTTACTATTGTTAATTGCATGCTATATTGTAGAGTCAGACGCACTACGCTGTACTGACAGGTTGCCAAATAAAAGCAGTAACACCACAGGTAAGCCAGGCCATGGCTCAGCAAGCCTGAGATCTAAGCTAAATCCCAAAGGTGAAAGCTGAATGAATAACAGCAATAAAAATACTGTAGATTACAATAAAAATCACTTGTGTAACTGAAGGAACCATGGTATTTATAACATGCAGTTATTTCTAAGAAGGGAGTTTTAAAAATGAATGAATTTTAATGAGATTTGAAACAAACTGCTAATAAGAAGCATTAGAGGAAAAATCCCTAATCTTCTCTGGCTCTAATCTGCAAACCCATCATGCAGAGCTCCAGCTGAAGTCCTGGAGTTGTTGTCTTTTGAGACTGGCAGAATTGATGCCTTCACCTGTTAGCTTGCTTAAGAAAACTGAAACCACAATGTAAACTTTACACACACATTCCAATCAGTCACTCTGTATATTAAAGTCCTTTTTTAAGAAATCCTTATGGTAATTAAAAATAGTAATAATAATAATAATAATAATAATAGATCTTTCTTTCCATGCCATACCTGCTTTCTTGGGACTTCTGAGGTACAAACAAGTTGCACATACATTCTAATTCCTCACCTCAAAATTTTCCTGCTGGTCTGTTTGATTCCCATCCAAAGGTCATTTACGGATCTGCTTTTGTGGGACAATGTGGCATGTTTAAGCAAAATCATTTTAGCCTTTGGAGTTATGCAAGAGTGGGGAAAAAAGATACTTTTCCAGCACAGTATTTCCCGCCCATGTAATAACTTTCAAAGCAGTACCAGAAAAAAACCCCTTTCTTTGAAACTCTCGAAGATCTCTCTGAGATTTAAAAGGTGAAGCAAATTTGAAGGAATTAGCTGGGTAAAATTATACCTTGAACATCTTAAATGTGTATCTTCATCCAGAAACATCACTTGTTTTTCTAGTCTTAAAAGTGGACTTGTGAGTCGTACTGATTGTGCAATGCATTGACTACGCAAACCGAAAAGCTCTACATGGGTACAAAGGTGTGGCTTCTGTTGAAGTTATCCATGAGAGCTCCCAATAATTCACCTTCACTTACTTTCTTTAATTTTTAGCACACTGAGAAAATTAAGTGCCAAACATCATCAGCTCAGCATAATCAATATAAGAACCACCCAAACACTCCTGATCAAAGTAATTTCACTGATGCCTCCCTAATCACGTTGCATGGGGGCTCTGTCTTCCGGGCTTTCCCCTCCCTCAAAATGTGAAACAGTGGGGGTTTGTTTGTTTGTTTGTTTGTGCTTGGTTTTTTTGTTTGGTTTTTTTTTTGTTTGGTTGGTTTTTTTAAACTATGAAATATGGCAATTAATAAAGGAAACGTAGAGCGCAAGAACTTCTGAAAGCTAAGTGTCTGATTAATGCTCCCAATTGTCTGTTAATGTAATATTAATGTCATTAAAAATAATTCAGGTATTGGTTAAGAATATACAGAACTATTGCACGTTTGCCTTCCATATGCGAACAGCACATGATTTCTGTGCTTATATCCATCTTACACACCTTCATAGCCTAATCATACAGATACACGTGTACACAGGCATGAAAATGCATTTATGACATCTTACACAGACTGTGTGTGTCTTATTTGTGTGTTCCTGAAGCCTGAGACACGACAACTTGCTGATTTTCAGGTCTCCAAACTTACAGGCACATTTCAACCTAACTCAAATACACAAGATGCGTAAGAAAAAGCTCCATGAATACACTTCTGAATATGAAGTCCACAGTGACCTGCAGCTGGTGCCAGAGAAGTGTTTTTAAACTTGGCAACAGGAGCTAAACCAGAAGGGAGAGCTGACTTATGTAGCACAGAAAACAAAAGGTGTTCCGGCATTAGGTAGTTCACAAATGTACACTTGAAACTGCTAGGAACTGGTTGGGATCGGCCACGCTCACGGAGACTGGAGGAGAGCTAAAGGACAGCCCCGTACCCAGCCCACTGAAACGGGTACTGCGGAGATCGCACCACCCTGTCCAGTCATTTTAGTCAGTCAGGAACAACAGGGGGAACAAGTCCCCTCTCAGCTGCTGTTTTATTTTCTGTTGCTACAACCGGCAGGTGCTGGTCCCAGCCCGGCCGTACCCAGCCTAGAGAGCAGCTCTCCTGGAACCAGTGCGGAACTACGCTCCATCCCTTCGGAGGACACCGCTGCCAGGACGTGCTGCACAGCTGAAGATTTTATATATTAGGTGTCCTTAACTGTTGTCTGTTCTCCAGGTCAACTCGCGGCTGCTTTTATTTAGAAAAAAAGTATCTGCAATGAGGAACTGGCTGGAACACTGCTGGCCCCAGGCGCTGAGGATACATAAGCATCTTTCAAGTGGCACAGAGCATCATTAGCATCAACGTGCTGGCAAATACCAGTGCAACTCGCCTGTTAAGAGCAAATGTTCCAGGAAATAAGAATTTATATCAAGAGGATTTTATAACATATCCTATCAGGCATCATTATGAAGATATTTATTTTGGGGGAGAGACAGAGAGAGGAGGACTTAATCATATGTGAGCAGCAGTGGATTTATGGAAAAAATGTGCTTTAACTTCCATGTCTCGCTCTGAATTCCTTCCGTAAGGACTTAGGCAACAGCTATGAACAATCATGTCCAGATGCAACCAGCACATAACCTGCTACTAGAGGCGGATGCATTATCAGCGCACCCGTAGAAGTGACAGCGGCCAGACGTCACCTAGGGAACGGTCAGGAAATTGTCTACGGGCATCGCCAATTTTCTAGAACTACTTCCTTGAGCTAGAAGTGAAACACACTTTCCTGTTACCAGGTGAGGCCATGAGGATGAAATGCAACTCGCACCCCCCAGGGTGAACAAAGCCTGTGATGACACAGAGAGGGAATGGGATGCAATTCACCTCTGAGAAAGCAAATACAGTTCCCACAGCTATAGCTAAAAGAGTTCCCGATACCCTTTCCTTCTGCTTTGGGCTCAAGATTAGAGCCTCGATCCAATTAGACTTCATCCACTTAAACGAAGAACTGACACATACCCCGTGGCTTTTGTCAGCACCTCCAGCCCCAGCGTGCATGGTCACAGCACAGCCCCCTTGGCACAGCGGGTGAGGGTGCACCCACCGGCGCTGTGGGTGCAGACACTGCCGTCCCAAGGAATTACTTTTATTTAGACAACTTGAGGCACTTAGCATTTAAAGGTAGGGTTAACCCAAATTATTGAACTCCCCAATGCATGAGAATAACAGAAAGGTCAGAAGTTCAGAACACAACCAACATCTGATGTTTCTAGACACCTCCCCTATTTATTCAGAGCCTTACTTAATTGCCATTCCATAATGGCTATTACTCATGTTAAACTGCAATCAGAGTACAGTCACATCCGCAATTTCAGAGCAGTCTCTTTCGTTATATTGCCAGACAACCTGGAAAAGCTGAAAAGAGGAACACACCCTGAAAAAAACGGCCGTTGCACTACCAGAGTAAGTCTAGTTTCCCTGGAAATAACTGTGGAAAGATACTAAACTAGATGCAGAATTAATTATTACCCAAAGCAAACCATAGTTAGTTGACTACAGATGAGACAGCCATGTTTTCACTTTCTTTTTTTCCCGGAACCAAATCACAATCAGATCATGTTTTCAAAAACTGGAAACACTGCCTGGACAAAACGAACACTAAGAACTCGACGTTTGGGTTTTTTGGAAGGGGAAGACTGAACCCAACATATACTATCAGTGTGGAGAAGCTGAAACCGAAGAGGAATCGTTATTTGAGAAGAATGAAGGAGCAGGCCTGAATTTGAGAGACAAAATCCCACGAGCGAGTCCCTCAGCACTGTACCGTTGTGCAGTTCCGTTGCCTTTAATGGGGCTGCCTCGCTTTAGGTTGTCTCAGAAGTGGGCTCTGCATGTTGGCTGATTTTCTGAAGAGTTTGCCAAGCCATTAAGTTAAATTTAGGTATCTTTATTAAACCATAGTTTTTTTTTCCAAGAAAAATCTGCGCAGCCAGCATTTATTTTGTTCAGATAAACTCTTAAATCTCTTTATAACAACGCATTGTTTTGTTTAATCTTTGCAGGCATAAGGCCACCCCTCGCTTGTGATTAGAGTGCTGTGGTAATACAGATATATTTTTTTGTACCTTGCCACCACGTTTACTTCACTGTCTGGTATGTAATTCTCTGGCTATTCTACCTGAAAACTCAGTTCTGATAGAACTAAATCAGACAAGAAAACTTCTAGAAACCAATCCCAATACAATCCTCAGAAACATATGCCTGTCCATTTTGACCATATCCAAGGCAGAGATGTTTGCAGTCTCTGCAAGGGACGCCAAATACGATTCCTGTGCAATGCCATTTGGGATGATGCTTTTTCTGTTTGCTAACATAGGAACTATTCAAAACCTGCAAATGGGAAATTGTATTTATGGCCTCCTGCGCCCCCAACAACCTTAATACAGTTTTACTAAAAATAGTGCAGGATTGTGCACTCTACCGATTACCTGTCAAACAGAAAACTGACCCTGTCCGGTGTAAGTTTGTCATGTAGGTGTAACTGGGCCTGTGCTTTCCAGAGTTCCAGCTCCTCATTTTTATGAACAAACCAAACTTGATTGAACATGGAATTATAAGCATTTCCAGTTATCTCATGAAAAGGCCACTCGGTAATGCCAGATCTTTCACAAGACCTTTGAAAAGCCACGGACGTGGCCCCCAGACTATGCCACAGCGACTGCCTGCGTGTCTGCTTAACTGCACTGTTCCCCTCAAAAACTGAAGGGCCTTTTTCTTTAAGCTTCTTTCTAAGTGAAACAGTGGGGCATTCAGCACGGCTATGAGACTGGTTAATATTAGTTTGGCTACAGTAGTTCTCTTTCAACAAAGGAGGCTCTCAGCCGGGGTACCCTCGTTCCAGCAGCAAGTGTACAAGGTCTTTTGTGTTAACATGGGCTCTCCCGGCCATCGTGACCTTGGACTCCACATCAAGAGTCACAAGCATGAGTGGTCACCAGCCCTCTTGTCTTTTCTCCTCTGAAAGGAACGCAAGGATTCAGTTATATGCGTTTTTAGGAGCAGCAAGCAATTTTAGGCTCGCATGCCCTCCTTCATTACATTCAGGCTATCACAGAGGACATTGCGGCCAGAATTACTTTGGATGCTAACTATGTTCAGTATGTGAATGAAATTACGCGTTCAAAGCCGAATTCAGAGTAAGGCCCTCCTCCCCAAAGCACCCCTGCTCCCATCAGGTGGGGAGCATGCACATTGTCCTCAGCGTCTGCTTGCCAGGCCACCGCCTTACTCTTGTACTCAATTTCAGAACTGCTGGAATGCAGAGCAATCCACAAGTGCCTTACTCTCTCTATGAGTGCCCCCTTACTCTGAAAGGACTAATTTTGAGTTGGGAGGGGAGTTGTTTGCCGCCTAATACTACTAAATAATCTTCATCTTTGGAGTTGTTACATCACTTGAACAATGACACTGGGAAAAGAAGCATTACCTGCCAGCCCCAGATATAAATTTCCAAATGAAATTCCAGATTTGATTTCTTGTGGGAAGAGCAAAGTAGATTCTAAACCACCTTATTTATTTTATTCCGTCTCCTTCACCACAGCTTTTCAAGTTAACAGAGACTAATTCCCAATATTTGGCTTACCAGTTTTCCCAAACCTGTCTATTCAATGAAGATAATTCGTTTTCACATAAGGAAAAAATATGTCATTGTCATACCCTGCTACTTAATAGCTGACACTTAATACTTCTCAATTCAACGTAAACAGGAACAAAAAGACCTTCAGAACTGTTGGTAATCGAATACTTTTTCAATGAATTCTTACATGAAATTCAGACTCTGAGCAGAAGGGGTGCACGTACCAAACCCATGTCCTGCGCTGGGATATCACAAAGACTAGTTTAGTAGAGGGAATAGGAAACGGGGATTTTGTGAATCACGTTGCAGGTCTGTAATTTGATTTTCTTCACCGTTTCTCCTTAGCTTAGGGAGCATTTCATCCACTTTAGCAGTCAAAGCATGCACCCAACAGAAAACAGAAAGACGGAAAGAAACGTAGATGAAAAAGAAGGAAATCGCAAAACGTATTTGAGAAAGAACTCAGGAATGAAAGGCTACCATTGTTCTGGCTCTTTATCACCGGTTCCATCTCTGTCCATAGTCTTTTTTTATTGCCCCACTTTCCACAGAAGTTAATGGCAAAACCCACAATCAATTTGAATAGGGCTCTTGGATAGGAAAAATATTTGGAATAGGAGCCTGTACTCCTACGTGGTTACAACATGCCCTTGCAACACTGGGATGGTCTGTGGCATTTAGCTTCCTTGAGACATCCAATGCAGAAACACAAAAGGGCCAGTTCCTGTGCTAGCACAAACGGCTGCTTTTCCAGATTCGCAGAGCTACAGGGATTTACACCAGCTAAGGACATGACACAAATCATTTTACTGTTATAACTCTGGCAACAAATCACCCCCAGGGTATTCAAAATACCTTACTGTCCCATGTGAAAATATCTGCTTACAAGTTTTGTTTACTTCACAATTTCAGAGCCACAAAAAGTACACCAGAATTGCCCTTTTTTAAACAAAATTATGCTCCAGAGCCTAGAGCTTTCTGTTTGTTTTAGAATTAAGTTTCTTATACACACAGTTAAAAAACAAATATTACAAACATAATGTAAATAGAAACTGAAGAGAACAGACTACAAAATACCTGAGGCAACAGCTCAGAGTTGTGAATTTTCACAGTTAGTTCAGCGAGGAGCCAAATCCAATTTAAACGTTTACTTTTTCAACTGTATCAACACTGATCATATTAGCAGAAATACCTTACCCTCTGCTCTTTTAACTTGCTTTCTGTATCTTCACAAGTACCAAACCCCATAACCAGAAAAGGTAAATTTCTGGAAATTTTGAAGACAAAAAAAATTTCAGAGCTTTTTGAAAGAGAAAGTGGGAATTTGGGACAAAATGTTGTCTTCGGTAGCTATGGGATTATCAAAATCTGGTTTATTTTTCTAACAATGAGAAATTTCTTAGTCCTCATTTAATCTTGAGCCATGGTAAAAGTTTATCTAGCAGTAAAGATGGAGTTGCTATACTGTCCTGAATAGCCCTTTAAAACAGGGAACATGCAAAATAATGTTAGACTTTATTTCTCACTGTTCATTCTGAAAGAAAGTCTTTCATAAGAGCTTCCTGTTAAGTTTTACTCAAAATCTCATATTTAGTTTTGTAGGGTTTTTTTAATATCAGGATTGGGAGAGAATGGGAGTGAAGGGTTTGAATGCTTTTTTTTAAAGTTCCTAGGTGGTTTTGAAGTTTATCCTTCATAGACAAAACTATTCCAGAACCTTTTGCAAAATCTTCTTCCATGGGTTTGCTATACATCATCTAGGCAAAAATTTTAAAAAGTGTGGAGGTGAAGTTAAGACAGTTTATGTGTAACAAAATTAACAGACAACACGCGTGGTCACTGAAACACAGCTTTCACTTCTGACTGTACTCATCAGTCCCTGCCCGAAGGAAGAGCATGAAACACAGATTCCCCGTTCCCTGCTGCAATATTTAGGACTAGGAATAAATAACAGTGTCTGTGTACCATTCCACAACTTCTACAATGTAATTGTAGGCTTTTACTTCTGGAAAGGGCAGAAATGATAAGGCAGCTCTGAGTAGCCTTGTCTCACTGTGATTCTCTGCATCAGTTCTGTGCTACAAGGGGATGTGCAAAGAGTTTAAATTCGACCAGTTGGTTTTATGAGTAGACAAATACAAGTCCTAGCAAGTGATTTGCGACAAACGTCCATTTTAACGAAGAACCTGGACATGTTAGTTACAACACTTACCCAGTCATTTCCTCCAAGTTAAATCCCTAAATTATACACTCAATTAGTTGGCAAGGTCACTTTTATAACATGCATCTTTGAAATATTTCTAGACAGAGAAGACTTTCACCAATATTCAGCTACCATCTTTGTTTCAGATGGCTAAATGCCCTAAAACTGAGTCTAGGATTCAGATACGTTTGCAGGAACCTTTACATTGGAAAGAATAAGGGCCCAGCTATCACAGAAATACACTTTCAAAACACTTTGTTTGAGATCACTTAAAAACGCTTTGCAAATCTGACAGGCCTTCCTCATGTGCTCATGTGTTCACCAAAAACAGAAGACTGAAGTATGCTGTGACACATGCAGGCTTTGGAACAGTGGCACACAGCAGAAAATCAAGCAAAATTTGCCACAGGAATATGAATGTATTTGCAACTTGAGTGGATCTGAGAAGGTGAAAAAAAAAAAAATCCATGTAAACCAGACACATTTCATCTGGAATGAAATTCAGCCTTCCTGCATTTCACCTTTAACAGAAATTACCATGACAAGAAATGCCAGTGACCAATTTGGTAGACAAAGTAGGATGTCCTTCAGTTCACTAATCACCGCCTGTAGCTATGCAGGTCACTGCTCGCAAGAGACTGAAATCCTTTAAAAGGTAAATCTTGCAACAAGGAAGACAGCTCTTGAAACTGTCTTTTCAAAGGGCACCCACATAACTTCAGAGGATCCTGGGTGTAGCAGAAGATCTCGCTGCCCTAGTGTAGGACAGTACTTCAGCAACTCCTCCAAACTTGTCAGTTGGCCATGGGAGCTCCCTGTTTATCCCTGGGCATAGGCAGGGATTTGGGGATAAGATTTTCTTGCAGGAAAAGCTGTGGGGAAGCCCTGCTTCAGAATAGAAAAAGAAAAACAAACAGGAAAATCTTCCTGCTGTTCTGCAGCCTGGATGGCAACCAATCTATGCATACAGATCCCTATATTATCGAAGCCAATTATCACTGACCACTTAAAAATAGAAACTGCGTGTCTCTCTTTTTACGCCAAACTGGAACCCAGACCAAACCTACTTGGGTCATTGCAGACCAAAGGATTACAGAGCCAAGGAGCTCCCCTGCTGAAGGGCACTGCTATCAGAGCAAGGTTTTTGCCCCAGACACCCAAGATACTCATATAATTGCATTTTGTTTTCTGGTGCAGGTAGCGCTGTGTAGCCTATTGTAGACATTCAGTCTTTCATCCCCATGAAACGGAATTTAGAACTGATCTAAAGCCGGCTTAAGCACCTCTGATGGGAAAGACAGCTCACCTTTCCTACAGGTTTATTCCAGTGGTCACCACATTAGGTGTCAAGTTTTTCAAACCATACTATTTCTAACACAGCTCAAAAGTAGTAACAAAATAAAGGCACTTCCACCCAGGCAGCCTGGTCAGCAAAACACATCAAGCTCCCACTAAAAATGAACAGTTTCCAATCTGAAATGCAACATTAAAAACATAAACAAAATCGAAATGTACCACACAGCAGGGTACATCACAGAGCTGCTTTGAAAGCTGGCTTTCCTTTGGGGTTTATCAGGAGCACAAATCTAGCTCACCCCCATCCCCCAGGATTTTACATTTGTAATTACCACTGGAAATTTCGCACCTAGGGCACAGCCTTAGAGCTGAGACCCAACCTTCCAATCACACTGCAGGAGATGATAAAGTCACCAAGCTACTAAATGCCAGCAATGTTAATAAATACCACGCTGCCCTGTTAACCAGGTGGAAAAGAGCCCGTGAGCAGTGATGATAGCTGCTTCTCTGGGCTGGTGCCGGCTTCCCTGTGGCACTGACACGCACTGCCTTCGCTGCGGAAGGCGATACAGCTGCAGGGAGCTCCTTCCAAATTCCTGACTTGCATTAACCTCTTCCTGCCAACTCCTACAACCTGCCAAGCCATCCACAGGATCCTGCCATGTTATCGTAGCACAGGTGACAACCTTGGTTTATAATTACAACATATCTGGTTTGCTTTTCATTTAATTCCTCAATTAAGCAGGACAAATTTTCTCCACTGACGTACCCTGCACAAGCTACATAGCAACACGCTTTCTACAAACAAGTTTTGGGGTCCTGTCTTTACTTGCAGAGAACTACTCCAGCCCTGCAACACGATCCCTTTCTACTGAACAAGTGGCCATGAGAACCAAAACCCCACACCTAGGTTTAAGATGATAGCAACCACTGATACTATCTCTCACTTATCATTCCAGGACCGGGTGAACTAACCATAATAAGAACTTACTGAAACTTAATAAAGGAAACAGAACTTGCTAAATCATTTTTCTCCCCACTCCTGCGCTGACATTCTCACGAGCACAAGGACTGAGTATGCTAAACTTCTCAATTATCATGCACAAGACTTCAGGGTTTCTTTTGACACAAAGACAGCCTTGATTTCACTCGCAGCATTTTCTGCCACATCCTGCTTCACTCCGGCCCATCAAGGCAAATGGGAGCTGGGATCTCCTGCAAGGTGACCCTTCCCAGGTGCAGAAGGAACCGGTCTGGTCCCTTCAGTGCAGTACCAGAACTTACACTGGCTTCACACCACAGTGGGACATGGTTGGAAAATCTGCTTTAAACGCTCCACAATCATCATCAAGTTGAACAACAGTTTCCTTACAATCATCACTTCAAGGCATTTAAAAGAGGTGGAATGTAGGAGTGCCTAGGTGATCACTTAATGATCTGAACTTGCTTCGTCCCTAGCATTTTGGGGCAGAATTAGGTTGGCTCCTCTTTTCTTCTCATGTGAAGCTGCCAGTGCCAAATCTAACGTATTGTCTATCTTAGGAAAGAGGAGATCAGAGAGAGTTGTCCTCTATTCATTGCTGATTCACACTTCCGCTTCATACAGGGCCTGAGCACTTGCTCTGTGTTGTTTTAGTCAAAACAATATGCTCCTAAGTGCTTTTTTTGAGGAAAACTCCCAAACTTCACTAGATCTGAACAGTACCTTGCTATAATCTAGTGCAAAGCTGTGGATTCACATGAAAACTCTAGAACTGTGAAAAATGAGGGACAAATTCAGTGTAGGAAGAACATGAGTAGAGGTTATGGTAAACCCTGTATGGTGCCAATACTGGTGCTGCTCTAGAGAGCCATCCTACTGGAGACAAGAGGGGTGAAACACAGTTACAAAGGAGGAAAACACAAAAATAAAGAGGCAGAAAAGCTTCAAAAGGTACTTTTTACCAGAGACTGAAGAAGCTTTGAAATGTATCTGCTCTTACTTGTTTGTACACCTCCACAATGAAAGAGGTAAAACTGGTGACGAATTCTGTAATTTAAAAATATTACATATATTCAGCTCATCCTTGCCGGGTCCGAGTCTGGATGCACTGAGCAATGCCCAGAACACCCAATGTTTTCACCAGAGCCTCCTAGCAAGAGGACGAGAATCACCTCAAAATTTTACAACTACAAATTAATGGCTTTTTCAGATATTCTTCAAACAAAGAGCCATTAATCCAAGAAAAGACACCTTCTGTGTCAGCAGAGTTAAGCCACTCCCTTTACAGCACACAGTATTTCGTATGGTTATTTAGGATTTCATGGAGTATCTAGTGCATAATTTAAAACATTTCCTGCACCTAAGCTCCACCCTGAACGAGATCATTGGCAGCGCTGTTTTTCAAGCCTGTCTACCTTCTCTGCAATGCATAGCAAACAGCTATGGGATGGTCTACTGCAAACTCCCTCCTTACCATTGCAGGAGAATTCACTGCATTTTCTCTTTTGTTAAAGGAAACTGCAGTACACTTGGGGAGAGCATTGCAATTTTTTTTTTTTTTTTTTTTTTTTAAAGTCAATACAGTGCATTCCACTGAAGGGAAAACTCACTTTCTATGCTTTCAACGCTGTGGTCTGCTTTTCTCTTTCAATGTGATGTAAACACACTGATAATGGATTCCTGAAGCAGTGACCCTGAAAATGATAAAATCTGCCTTCTTTAGACTGCTAACTTAACCAGCAAAGAAAGAGGCGTGAACCAGTATTTTCTTTCCCGTACCACAAACTTACCTCGTTCTTTTTAAAGCAAGTACCACAGCCTAAGATCTGACAGATGTCCAAGATAAAGCCTCTAACGTATTCCCTCGCGTGCAAGTTCGGAGCCTGGATTTTCCATGCCTTGCCTGAGGAATGTCTATGTTACCAGTGTTTAAGATGCTGTCATTTTATCTTATTATATCCAGTATGCAGCCATTACTGCGAGCCAGTTTACAAGATAAACAAAGTACTATGAATGAAAGATTTTTTTTTTCCTCCCTCCTTAAGCCAACAAATAGGAACATTCTTTGCACTAACCAGGCTCTTCTTCCCTCTCTGACAGGAACCACAGGACCACACTTGTGGCACAGACCAGAGTAAAATAAGAAACATGCACAGAAGGGCTGAACTTCACTGTACTCAGGCTGCTCTGGGATTATTTACGGAGTCACATGGATGTAGAGGAGGAGGAGGTTTGGTTTCAGTTAAGAATTCTTTTTTATTTTGAAACTGCAATGCTAGAGTTCATTCATCCCTGGGACATGCCTTACACAAAGAAACAGCAGAGCTTGTTTGACCCTGTCTGAGGCAGAGGGATGCTGGGCACAATCCTCCTCCACTGCACTGCTAATAACCTGGGTTTCCAGCACACATCGGAGGCCTAGCCTTTAGAGAGCACATGACCATTCCCCAAAAGAAACGTCTGTTTTCTCACACAGACAGAGAATTTAATGGGAAGACGTTAAAGGACATTCTCCCTGTCCAAAAGTAGAGTAATGCACAATGAAAAAATTGGGAATGTTGAAGTACGTGAATGCTTTCTCGGAGATCTTCTACGATACGAGTAAACTAATTCGTTGGGAAATTATGCAACTGTTCTTCATTTGAAGAAGTTAAGCCACCCGCCTTTACAGGAGGTATGCAGGGAGTTAGAAAGGGCTCTCGCACTGCCAACGGCACCCAAACAAAGCTAGGATTTTACGATTAATTTCCAGAGTTATGACTGTATTTTATTTAAGGATAAAATAAATAGAAAGACCACTTCCTCACTCTCCCCCTTATTGTTCTAAGAAATTTGGTCTGGGTTAGTCCTCATCTGTAATGCTGAGTGTCTCAGAGGTCAGACACACATCTTAACGCTGCGTAAGACTGAGGACACCTTCAGAGAGATAAAAACCACAGAGTATCTCTTAAAAGAACACAAAGCTTTTTGCTATAGCACCGCTTTTGGCCTCTCTCATTAACACCTTGATGCAATGAGAACAAGCCCAGACTAACATGTTTACGGGTATCATATCATAGCAACACCTACAAAAAAACCAACACAGGCTTACCTTGTAACTGCTTGAATCTTCCTTCTAACTGATTATAGTTATACGGCACCTGAGCTGCATATCCTGGGGACAACGGCCCGGGCATACTGGTTGATTTTTGTAATTCCATTTACAGGTAACACAGGGATACGATGAACTGCAGCATAAAGGAACCACAGGTTTCTCTACCATACATCCAAGTAAATCCCAGCTTCCTCAGTAGTTTGGCTTCAGTCCCTAGAGAAAACGCTCTCACTGAGCCCTAAGTAAATAACAGCTTCGGTTCAAAATCCAGCAGTGTGGGTTGGCAGTAAGTTGTCTGTAACGGATTCAAACTTAAAGCACCATGAGGGGTTTTTTTGGTGTTTTTTTTTCCCCCCGCTCCACTACAGGCAACTCTCAAGTGCTCAAATCCGGTTTCAAACGCTTGCCTGGCTCTGGTGAAACCAAATCAAATAAAAGCAAGCCTGCGATTCAGCCCAAAGTAAAAGCAGCATGGAGCCACACGCTGCCGTCCTTGCCAGCGCTTCCAGGAGCCGCGCACACCTCAGACCTTTCTGCTGGTTTGTAATATAATCAGCAGCCGCCCGGGTGAGGGCTGATGTCACTTGATTACCATACAGCACCGTGGAGGAAACGAAGGCTGTACCAAGGGCGAAGGGG
>NW_009216003.1:8171-38394 GCF_000690835.1 Fulmarus glacialis | reverse complement strand
GACATCTATACCTAAGGGACCATTGAAATCAACTTTAAGGCGTATCTGATGAGTCACTGGAGAAGCTGCTGAATTATTTGTAACATTTAAAATTTCATTTTAAAAGGGAGATCAAATTAGCTGGGAAATTGTAAATTCAAGGGCAGAAAATGTGGAGCCTGTTGATATTAGCTATGACGATCAGTAAAGCTGAACCCCAATCTTTCCTGCCAAAATGGGATAACAATCAAAATATCTGGGAACTTTTAGCCCGAGAAGTAACCAACATGTCTTCTTTTTGTATCGCAGCGGAGAATTCAGTGGGAGGAATGTACAGTTCTTGTCTCGTAGGAATACCAACTCCTCTGGAATTGATAAAAAACTACACTATGTTTCACAGTTTTGACGTCCAGTATAGTATTTGTAGTCTGGGAAAAAAACTAGATCCCAGGAGAGAGGGATGTTAAGAGTTAAGGTACGAGGAACACTTCCGGCCGGACATTGTGTTGAGTTTGTGAATTGTTCTTCTAAATGTGAAAATTTAACACGTTTACAACCCCCTTTGAGGTGTAATTCTACCCAACTTCAGACTTATGCATGGGCTCATACTAAACTACCCCTTGGATGGTTTTTATTATGTGGGCGATTGGCATATACTTATATTCCAGCAAATATAACAGGAGGTCCGTGTTCGATCGGAAGGATGGCTCCATTGCTGATAAATAAGAAAGACTTAAAACATAGTGAAAGAGTTGAAAGGAGGGGACACCAACTATCAGAAGATTGTGACTCACAAATCCCCTTTTACGGCCCAAGTGAAATGTCAGCTGCATCTATCCTAGCGCCCAGAGTTGGGGTAACTATGAATTACCATACCATAAAAAGGATCACCTGTGCCTTAGTTAAAGATATAAATTATACCTCCCAGGCACTTTCAGCTATTAGCATGGAAATGACTCAAACAAGAGAAGCCACTCTTGAGAACAGGGTCGCAATTGATTATTTACTTCTAAGACATAATCATGGTTGCGAGGAATTCAAGGGTATGTGCTGTTTTAACCTGAGTGATAATTCACAGTTAATTGCAAGAAAAATTCAACAATTGAAGAACTTGGCATCTGGATCTAAGGAACGAGAAGGATTAGATCTTTCTTGGTTGTTCTCGTGGCTTCCCAATTTTGATTGGCTCAGACAGTTGTTCATATTTGCAAAACTGATCGTCATCCTAGTTATAATTACTTGTATGATACAATGTATGTCTTTTTGTAGACCAAATGTCTATAGGTGAATTATGTGAGACTCATGATGTTTAACATCATAAGTCTCAAAGGGGGGAATTGATGTAGTGGATACAGTTTGTTAAGATTTAAAAGTTAGGTAACTAGCAAATAGTGTTGTGTCTGTAGGTATGCAGATAAATTGTGTATCCTGGAAGCACTGTTAAGAAAGGAACAGTGAAGAGACATGAGATTCTTTGGTTGAAATGATGTACATGGGTTAGGAATGCTTTATGAATAGATAGGCCGCACACTCAGTAAATAAAAGAACCTTGAAACTTGGTACTCTATGTAAAGTAGATAGAGAAGCTAACCTTGGAGGGTAGATAGGGAAGGTATACTGGAATAAGCTAGCTTGTTGCAAGTGAAAAACATGTAAACCAAGCCCAGGGATAGACGGAGCATGCATAAGGGCTGAGTTCAACCAGAGGGCACTGTGATGAAGACTGTCGACGACCACCAAAGACCACCAAAGAGCACAAGGGCGCAAGCGTCAGAGACTTTTGCATATGTTAATGAATTCTGGGAAATGACATGAATATTTAGATTATTTATCGGAAATGTAATGAATATGTATACTCTAACTGTATTTAAGCCCTATGGTTAAGTGATTTGGCACGCACACTAGGTGGAGCGATCCCCTGTGCGTCCAGCGCTGCAATAAAGAATACCTGCTTTCTAATACTCCCAATTGAGTCTTAGAGAGTTTGTCAGGAACTTCTTCGTTTCACCTGCCAGACCGTACCGAAAGAGACTGCTATAGAATTACTGCTGTACCTGAATGCCTTCTCTTCAAATTTGATCAGATACACAGTGCTACAAATAACAGAGAATTTAAATGTAGTTGTGAATGTTTTCCGCCATCAGAAACAGTGTGTAAGCTGCGTTAAACCTCTACTGCTGTAACATCCCAGCTTAGGAGGACCCGACTCCTCTAGTGAAGATGCAAAGGCCAGGAGACCATGTCTGGCAGTAGCTCACACTTCTAGCATTGTAAAAAAACAGGTGAAAAAAATCTGAGGTTGGAACATACGAAAACAGAATTAAAAAATCTAAAACCTAAAAACAGGATTAAGAAATCTATTGTTCAGACTCTGGTTCAGAAAGAAAAGAAGTAAGTTCAATCTGAGGCAAGCTTTTGTCCTCAGAGAAGGCTCTTTCAGAATTGACTGAGCAAATAAGCATATGCTCTCGGCCTCAAACACACAAGCAGAGACCATGAGAACTGAAGACAGAATGACATTTTTTTTCTCCTGCTCACCTCAATATTTACAGAACTCTGCACTGCCTTCCCAAGTAGTATCAGGCAGGAAAAGAACAAAAAATGAGATGAAAAAGGAACATCCAAAGGTCTTTCAGAAAATAACAGTAAAGACACTTCCAAGCAAATATATTCTGTATTTCGAGTCACCCTTTTTATGGACAGTGCTCTGGGATGAAAATCATGACATCTGTCAAATTTAAATTTTACTGCCAGCTGCTTGAACCAAAGATTAGGTAGGATGCAAGCACTCCCAGTGGCCTGTGGACTGGAGAGGGTTTCAGCCTACATAACTAACTTGCCAGATATTTGCTGGGAAGAAAATTGCTGCCTATCTAAAATCCAAAGATCCCACTCCAAAGAGCAGGTCCAGACTGATTCCTGTGTTGCCCTTTTACCAGGAAGACCGATTTTAAACACTTTAAATAATTACATTTTTCCTCCTCTGTATACTCTGCACTTTGTCTTTCTTCTTACTTTTTATGTCAGTATTTCTTTTGCTCTTTTTTTCTTTGCGTTTTTTGCTCTTTTTTTCTTTGCGTTGTCTTTTCCTTTCCTCTTTCATGTCTTTCCTTCATCAAATTTCTCCCAGTGCTAATACTAAAAAGCTTGCAATATGAACTGAATGCCACATCCACTTATAAAGTTACACAGACAAACAGAAAAAAACATTCAAGCGTGGGTTCTTTTTTTTATTGTTCCTGTCCATCACAACCCTTAATAGCTAATACTGGGATTTTTGGAGATGTCTCAGACTCACAATTTACAGCTTCAAAGTAGATTTGCTGTAGCTGCCCAGAAGCTGTGCACCTCTCAAGCTCTCCTACCCTTTGCTCTGTGATTTTAAGTTTCTGCCTGTGCACACTATCGGTGCTATGTCCAGAAGAATTCAAGACGAGGCTGAAAAATAATGGCCTAGGTACAGCCTCTCCCCTGAAGGCAGGTACTCTTCTAGGAAGCAGGCTTATATTGCTGTCTCATATTATAATAAAATAGCTGGGGCCCAACTGTATTAATACGTCCCTTAATAGTGGTTGAAAGAAGCAAGAGATGCCCCAAAAAAGAGAGAAGTAGCCTGTGGGCTCAAGAAGAAGCAATTAGCCTCTCCAAGGGAGACTGGAGTGATTAGGATTGCAGGATAGGGAGGACATAATTACAAAGCACTTGGTGCTAAAAGGTTCATCCTGTATAATGGCTTTTAAATAAAATCTACACTTGAAGGAGGAACTCAATGTGCCAAACTGAATGGTCTTTCTGAGGGCAATCGGCACAGCTACTACCCCAAATATATTGCACTGAATTCAGTCTTTTACTTAGACTGTAACATTATGTTTGTAGCAGCCCTCAAAAAACAGTCATGAGACTTAAGAAAACTGAAGTTTTTTCCAACAGAAATACTTTGAATAAACAAGGCAGGATTGTAACGTTATGTTCTCTATTTGATGAATTTATTTAGTCTAAAATAAGCAAAAACCTTGTCGGGTTTTTTAATTCTTCAGATTGGAAATTCAGTGAGTATCATCTTAGCTCTAAAAAATTTCATACATACTGACCAGATATTGATGAGATGGTCTAATAGATTGCCTTTGATTTCAGCAGATATAGGGGTACCACAGCCTGAGGGTCTGTGAAAGAGGTCAGGAAAGGACCAGGGAGAAAGTGATGGTTTCTCTTAGTCACTCTTGTGCTTCTCTCTCTTTTTAGCTGGGACTATACTATGGCATACAAATTTACTACAGATATCTTCTTCCCCCCCCTCCCCTCCCCAGGCACAAGGTATGTGCACTGTTTGTAGAGGTTCTGTATGATACACAACTTTTACCCTTTGTCAGCTTGATTCCTGCCAACTTTTACGAGTTTGCAATTTACATATTGTTGCAAAAAGCAGAGATTTCTACAATCTTCCTTGGGACGTGAATGTCCATTGGTGGATCTTGTCTGTTTTTCTCTTGCAGTACGAAAAGAAAGCAGGTATAATAGGTTCTTGCTGTCTCTTGCTAGCCAGTAATTGCTAAATCTGTACAGATTTTGTTAAAATAGGCGTGACAATTTTTTAAAATGCTGGAGTAGAACCTTCAAGTTTCATGCTTACATGACAATGGCTGTGAGCATTCAAGATATGTCATTCTATGCTGTAAGCCCTGTATTTTACACAATAACAAGACAGCTCTCTATAAAGACCTGCTGCTGCTTATCATTAATCCCTCAACTTCTGAACTGCATTTGGTTAATGCTTTTGGGGAACGAATCTGGATCATTAATTAACTGTACCAGGGATATCCGTAATAAGATTACGCACATGGTTTTACATTCCCACGACTCAGTTGATTTTCTTTTGAACTAATGGGAACTTTGCCATTGCACTCAATGCACTCAACACTGGAACTGTCATTGCTGATAAAACTAATAACAAAAGAGCTAAAAAAGAAACTAAATTTAAAAAACTAAATTAAAAATATTAGCTTACAGAGTAGAAGGAGGGAGGGTCACGATAAACTATGAATCCAGAGGAAAGCTAAAAGAGAGCAAAGCATTAGGCAGAAATATCCAAGATAGAGAAGGAAAGAGAGGATCACCAGACAGGATAAGCCAAAGACAGACGGGCAATAGTTCAGGCAAGCATCAGAACAGAAATATAAAACACACTTGGAATCAAAAATAAGAGGAATGTTGGGTTAATTCAGAAAAACTGAAGTACCTGCCTATTGTGAGTAAAGTCCACGTGTGCTTCGGATAGAGCGTGGAAATTCAGCAGATCCTGTTCCTTTCAGCTGGAGTAAAAAACAGCCTACTAAAAGCACAGATTTCTATTACAAGGAGGCTCCCTGTCCTATAACATGTTGTTTGAGGTTAACATGTATTCTTGTGCAAAGAGACTTCCAACTTATTCTTTAGCTTGATCCTTTCACCACAGCCACCAGGACAAATTCTTTGGAGAATCCAGCTGATTTGTATCCCTCCTGTCACAAAGCAAACCTGTCAGATCCAGCCGCAGGAGTGTTCGCTGGATGGCACATGGATATGAAGTAGGAGTAGTGGGGAGAAGACTGGCACTTCATCTGAGGCTCCCCTGGCTCGTACCCTATGGTCTTAGCACAATCCCGGGGGAACATCAGCTTCTGGTGTCACTTACAGGAGGATGAGGCATGCTCCATCTTTGCTAGGAACTGGACAGATGCCTGGATGATGGTAGGATGAGGGACCTGAGAGCATGAGACGGCCTATCCAACTCCCTCTTGACTATACTGAACCTCCATTAGGCAGGCTCCAGCCCCTGCACTGATGGCAGAATCATTCTCCTGAGATCTGGAACAACGAAACTTTCCCCCTGCGGTGGCTGTTTGTGCTCCTCTTCCCGCTCCCACGCCCAGCAGATGCAGGTCTGGATCTCAGGTTAAATTTCCACTGAACTGTGAAGCAGCGGGAAAGCAGATTTATATCCTGCATATTATTTCCATCAGCATTCCCCCAAGTATATATAAAACATTACTATAATTCTGTCCTAGGGTTCTGTTGATATTAACAAATCTCTTGAATTTTGCTCTAAGTAATTAAAATTACAAGTACCTTTTATTGCAGTTACAGGCAGGAGGCAAAGGCGGCTGGGGCCTTGTTATTCAGATATGTATAATAATTCAGGCAGCAGCATATATTTCTTCAACTGCTTTTCTTTCATAGAACAATCTAAAGCCTTCAGCAATGCAACACACAGTTCCTCAAAGCTTCAAAACATAAATCTAGGTCCCATGCCACCTAATGCAAATAAATAGCACAAATGCCAAGAAATTTTTTTCTGATTAACTATGTATAAAACACCTTGCAAATAACTTATAGCTGTTTCATGTAGTAACTCACTGAAAAGAAATAACTCTTCAGTATCAATTTAAACCTGGCTTGGATATTAGCATTTCTTATGCAAAATGTAAAACAAACTGAGTATTGCTCATGGAGACCTAAAAAATAAAGGTTTAGACTTTAGCCAGTCTCTCTGGCTCTTTCAGACATCTCTAGGAATAAGCCAGCACTTCATCAGAAATAAATTTAAGACTTGCTGTTTGCTCAGTCTTTCCCCCACTAATGGCACTTCTCCAGGATTGACTTTCTAGAGAGGATTAAACCAACAACAACAAATGCATAAAGAAAAGAAGGGCAAATCAGTAAGCAAATGCATTTATAGGAGACTGGAAGGTTATAAGGCCTCTCAGACCCTATTCACTGAAGCCTTTAATCACCGTATAGGGCATCGCTAGTGCATTTAAAGGAACTTTAGAAACCCTAATTGAAAAAACATATATACTCCCCAGGGCACAAGATTGTATACGGGAATTGACAAGCTTTTTATAGGTTTCTTTTTCCCATCAAAAAGCTTATTTTGTGCTCTTTTCCAGATTGTTCGCATGATCAAGGAAAGTTGCGAGTAGAGAAGCAGTATCATGCCTGAAAAGCTTGCGTGAGATGGATGAAAGAATCAAAACACAGCTTTAAATCTACAAGGAGCTAAGACCACTGCATGACTAAGCTTGAGGTAAGTTCTTGCCAGCCAAACAGGAGGAAAGACGCTTGATTTTGTTAACCAGAAACCAGAATAGTTTTTGTCATCCCAACATTTAAGAGCTACTCATATAATCACTGTGTAAAATAAGGTCATAGAAGGCGTATCTGTGGGAGACATTTTTTTGAATGATACTTTTGTGTCTGACAAAGCAAACAGGGCATCAGCTGAAGATAACAATCCAAAGGCAGAAGACAGGCAGAAGCATACAGAACTTATTAGTGCAATTAAGGCTACAGAAAGGGAGGACATGAAATACTACCAAGGCAAATGTTGGGAGTGCAAGTTGGCTTTGCTGAGATAAATGCAACAGAGCTCAGTCCAAAACAGCATCCAAACAGATATTCACAGATAGCCTGCATCCATTTCATTATTTTAGGAGTGTAACGATTTCCTTGAAAATTATTTTAAAAAATAAGAATGTTTTTGCTTTCTGGACAGGATCCAGATGTGGATCCCTTAGGCCAATCTCTTTCCATTCACTGCAGAAGCACTACAGAGAAAGCCCCCAAATTACAACTCTAACTTTTAGATGAAATGTGGCCCTTAATTTCTATGTTTCAGTGTACGTAAAACAGGATTAATAATAATAATACTCACTGCTTCATCCAAGTTAATGCTACATATTTTATAGAGTTCTGACCCTGCTCTCCCTCCTCTGGCAGTGTATAATACCCATAATGATAAGAAAATAAGCTGTTTGCACTTTAATCAATCTATACCACCTACGTTAAGCTTCACCCAATTTAACTGCCAGTTAATGTCTTATTACTGTCTAAAACCCTAAGCAGCAGGATTGGTTTAAGTCCTTTTGCTTAAAAAGCAGCCTTCTTTGTCTTGCAGAGGATCATACAACCGCTCCAACAGATATTATTTCTCAATGAAGACAACACCTAGATAATGATCATTGCAATTACGTTAGCCTTGAGCCAAGCTATAAATTTTTATCTCACTACATCCTTATCTCCCATATATCTTATCGAACATAACTTTGTCATATTTTATTGCTAATCAGTGAGAATCTTAAAGAATTCACCCTTAAACAGTAGTGTCATCTGTTCATCACATGCTCTAATCATTGAATACCATGAGAATTACTGTTCAGCAGCTTGCATTCATTGAAAAAGCCTTTATCTGTGGTGTGGATATTCCATTTCCACTTATCATTCCCTTCCTGGGTCATTGCACGCAAAGTGAAAACACTCTGCATATTTTATTTCACAGCGATTTTTACCCCTCCTACTTCTCTTGTTTTTTTTTTTTTTTTTTTAAGTTTGGACAGAAAAAGGGTCTTTAACTGAAGAGACACCACGGCCTATTGCATTACCAGCAAAATGACTGCATTTCAGTGTGCAGAGCTGCATAACAAGTTCAGCCAGCCTGGTCTCACTTCCAGATAGTTTGTAGTTTCAAAATCGTTTTCTCTGCTTCAGGGGAAGTCACTCAAAGTCATGGAAGACCTTGTTGTAAATGTTAGTGTGATGTCACTATGTACTGGCAACAACCAGGGTCATTATATTCTGCCTTTCATACATGTCTTTCATTCTTTTTACCCCATTCAGCATGAGGTTTATTAAAGTATTTTAATCTCCTGTGTTTTTCTGTGTTTCAACTGGAGAAATTGTGCTTTCTTTTTTATTTCCAACCCAAAATAAGTACAATGCATCTGGTATGATGAAACTGCTACCCCAAATGACTGCCAATGACTGCCTGATCAGTGCTGAGGGTTTTGGGGTTTTGGGTTTTTTTTTTTAATATTTGGAAAACTTTGGGGTGAAAGGCACTGAAGAGCAAACAGAAATCATTACTGCTTCTCTTGTCACTTAGATACTAACATTCTGATATTTTCCTGCCTGCTTGTACACTGCACACAAACATGAACAAACTACATTTTAAAAAGAGATTAACAGAAAAGTGGTAGCCATGAATGTACCAAATGGGGGAAGGGAGGTTCTTTGCAACTCCATCGGGTGCAGAATGCCAAATACTTAACGATTTGCCAGTAATAGAGGGGAATGCGAGACTATCTGCTGCTGGAATAGGACCATCTTAAAGAAGAAACAGATAATTTATAAAATGTTAATGACTACAGAAATTCCATAATTAGAATCACTGCTACTTCTGCTGCAGATAATAGAGATGGATGAAAGGGAACAGAGAAGATCCTCCAGGCTTGCAGGAATAATTTTTGCTATTCAGCACTAAAGAAAATTATGAGAATCCAAAGCCTAAGTAAGAGAGAAGCTGAAGAAGAAGGAGGAGTTAAATACACCTGGATGTGAAAGGCAAAACAACTATGGATAATACATAAGATATAAGACTGTGTCAGAATGGTTTATTATTAATCCGAACCAAGGGCCTGTTTTATTGTGGTTTTCATTTTTCTTTTCAGACTTTCCCTTCTCAGGATATATTTCAATGTGAAGGAGCCTTAGGGATTTGCCATGCATCCCAAGAATGACTTGAACTGAGCCTCAGATTCACAAGAAAGAAGAAAAGTGAGCATAGCACAAAATAATTTATATTATAATAACATAAATTAGCATATTGTAAGTCATCCACTTTTATCTCCCATGTCAGTAACATGCCCTGATTCCTGATGATAACCATATATATTAGCAAGCTGGATGTTTCATCAGCTGAAGCCAGGGCAATGGCAATGGAAGGACTGCTTTCAAATGTTACATCTTTTGATATATATGCGTTACAGGTTCTTCTGCTGTATTGCATGGTTTATAATTTCATGGATAGTATGCTTGCTGCTGACATTACCCCTCAGCACGTTTCAATTCCAGGCCTCATACTATGGAAAAGGGCCCAGGCACATAATCAAAACACCAAATAATGAAGTTCCAACTTCAACTGACTTGAGCACATCTTCAGAACTCTGATCTGCTGACAAAGTGATTTGCTGAGCAGGTTTAAGTATATATTTAAAGCTAAAAATGTGCATCAGTGCTTTACTGATGCTGATTAGCCTCCCTCCCTCCACGTCATCTATTTGATTTAACCCTAGAGCACACGTGTTTCCCATTCTTTCAGTTGACGTTGTTGAGAGTACAGTGTAACTCCACCCAAAAAGTCCTATCCTCTCCCGAGTCCTACTGAAGTTATGGTCTCAGTATATTTTTCATTGCAGGAGTCCCACCGGTTAGTTTTGCCCCATGTGAAAAATACTACTCTCAGTTTCACAGCTGCTGCCTATCTGTTTTACTGGGCAAGTAATCAGGAACGATTCCCTTTTTTCTTGCTTTATGAGAAAATTCAAACAGGAGAAGACTGAAACATGGTCCCTAAGCCATTTTTTGTTTTGCCTGCACTCACCTTGCTCTCTCCTGTTTAACACTTCTCTAAATGAAACAACTCTGTCTTTCCATCCTCTTTTTCTTCTGGAACTTCTCTATGACTCTGGTCTTTTCTCCTGCTGAAGTTGGTCCGTGAAAGGTTGGCCAAAACTGGCCACAACAGCTAAATTTGATGTAATAAATTATGGATTTATAGTTATGGGGAATTATGCTACTTCAGTACGGAACCCAGAAAGACTCTGTGAGAAGAGTGTTTCTTTAAATTTGGTGGTCTGACTTAATGTGATTAGTCCCGCCAATAACTGACAAAAGTCAGAGAAAGAAAAGAAGGAACTCAAAATACTAAGTCGCATCTAAATGTTAAGGGAGATAGAGATCTGCCTATATGTCTTTCTTGTAAGCATATTTGTGAAGCAAAAATACTGTACAGGTAGTGCCTTTCATAATATGTAAATCTCATTTTCCTACACAAAGAAGGAAATGTTCACATTACAAATCATTCTGTCTCGGACAGAAAGAGACTGCAATGTAATTAGCAGGAGGATATGGCTGTTGTAAAAAGTCACCTCTCCTATGAGAGAGGCTTTGCGCAGTCCAACCTGGATAGGCTTGAACGCTATTACAAGCACATTCACTATATCCATTATAATGTCTCAAGCATATTTGCAGTCAACCCAGGCTGCAAATACAATAGATTTCCTAAATGGATTAACAAGAAAGTGGAGGTCCTAGAATTGCTTTGACGTATCATTTGTACACATTGTCATCCTGACAACTCTAAAGTATTAGAGAAATTCCAACACAGAGATTGTGTGCGGAGAGCCCACAATTTATTCTAGTCTACAATGCAGCATCCTGGATCTGTTTATTAGCCCTCGGATCTAACAGCTAAGAGATGTCTCAGAAAAAGTTTAGAAGACAGAGGGAATATTTCACATATATCTTTGTTTTATCCCATGTCTTCCTCTTTTAACATTCTTATTTATAACTATGTGTTCAGGTTTATGATCAAGAATGTAGCCTATTGCTTTGCTAGGCAACACTTGTTTTCATTTACTTTATGCCTGCCCACCCTTTAAATCTCGTGAGACAGATACATTACTTTCTCAGAAGCAAAAGGTTCAAATAAAGCAGTACTACGGTCAGACTCTGGATGCCTGCAAACTAAGACATGGCTTGGACTTCCAAACAACAGCAGGTGAGGAAAGTGTGCACTGCTGTGGATGAACATGCTGTGGAAAACCATGTGGAAATAAATTACAAAAAATCTGCATGGGCACCTTACACTGTCTTTGGAAAACCCGTTTGTGACAGGTGTCCCTCAGCTCCCCAGGCCAAGTGCAGGCATTCAGGGAGTGAGGAGAGGAGATGTGTGCGCTCGGGCACCTGGGAGCTTGCTCAGCCATCCCCGGTGAAGACCTCAAGACCTTACAGCATTTGACAGTGATTTTAAGCAGAATTTGTGAGCAAGTACTTCTCTCTCTGCTGCTTCTGTGGATGTTTTCAAAGAATTTCAGTGAAGCAGAATGGCTCCGTTCTCCCCTTTGGAAGCTCAGTTTGTTACTTGCATGAGGAGATGTCCTGACTTTCCTGAGCACATCTGCACAAGCCTACTGTGTGAACTACGTCTATTGACCCTCACGAGTAAGGTATCTGCAGTCTGGTCTTAAGGGTGAGATCCAAATTCTACAGCAGCCAACAGAAAGGCTACTGCTGGTATCTGTGGAAATATCACTCCTGGCTTAGGTGACTTTGGGTAACTCACCAACTGCTCAGCTGGTCTATGCCTACTGAAGTCGGTGGAATTGTAGCAGAAGAGAAGATGCCCCAGAGCAGGAAGCATTCGATAAAGTCACTATTTTTTCAGCAGTGAATTGGAACATTGGGAGTGCTGGAAAGTGCAGAAGGTTTTCAGTGGAGGTTGAAAGAACGACAGCAAGGGATTAAAGAGCCCAGGCCTGTCTCATCTGTGAACGGCTACCTGACACCTGATCTTCAGGTAAAATAATGATATGGGAACTATATGAAAAATGTGTAGGTATTCTGAACATCATATTTATAACCTGTATATATGACATCTTAAAATGTATTGTAAAAAAATCTTCACATAGGCGCATTATTGCCGATGACATACTGTACAGTGACTTATTTTGCATTTAAGATATGGCCTATCTCAAATACTTTGGTTTGATCCTCACCATAAAGGAAAAAGAAAATGCTGCTCTGCCTTTTATAAAATGTCTTTGTCAAAGCACTAGAATTGGACTCTAAGTCACCAAAATGTGTTAGACTTTCACACAAAGCATGATAGAGCTTTTCCTCCTCACTCAGCTGTTTTGGCTGATTGTTACAATCACTTTGAGATTGTTCTGATTTGGCTCTCTCAATTATGCCTTTTAGAGCTCAGACAAGACATTCTGCTTGCAGTATTACAAGGTGTATTTGGCATTTGTTGCAGTCAAGCGTGGTTGTTGTCAGCGTGGAGCCACATCAGCAGAGACTCAGGACAGAAAGGGCTACGATGCTGTGATGGGAGTGAGTCCCTGACCAAAAGTGGGGGGGAGGATGGTACATGTAAAGAGTACTGGTAAAAGCATCACCTGTATTGCTGTACATTGTGTCTGCTGTCTTTGAATAACCCAAAACAAACAGAAAGCTGGGAGTTCGTTAGGACATGTGTAGTGAATACTTCAGATAGGTGATTTATAAATATGATACAGTCCTGGAAATGTAGTTACCATCAGTAACAAGCAGTTATTATTTCACAAAATGCAGTAACCATTCCAACTTGAAGGAAAGTGATAATTAAGAAACACAGTAGGATTATAAAATAGAGAAGCCTGGGGAGAAAGAAAGGCCCCACTAGCTATATTTGCATTTTTTAATTTCAAAGCTTGGTGCCAGAGGAGGGTAAAAGGCTGCCTCACCACAGCCATTTGCTCATAAGCACAAAATTTACCTGCTGGTGGGTGGCAGGACTGCGATGGCAGATCAGAAAAGGAGAATCCATCCTAAAAAGAGGAACAGGGTAGATTCAAACTGTTGGAGAGCTCCCAAAGCAAATCAGAGTGGCAGATGAAGTTGCCTGTTCTGCTAGGTAGTTTTGGAGACTCACTCCATGGGCAGGGGATCGCTGCCAAAAGGACACCTTGGCTATCACCGCCAAGTCCACACTCAGAGCCCCAGCTGCCAGGCAGATGGGGTACTTGGACAGTGCAGGCTGCTGTTTTCTGCTTCTCTTTTTGGTTCTGTTTTCCATCATCCAGAGCACCACCCTTCACTAGAATAAACATGTTGTTTGTATTTTAGGCTATTTGAAACAACCTAATGCCCCTTGGTTCTCTTAATTCCTGGGTAGTCAGGAATCCAAACCAAGAGGGGTGTGCAGAAACCCCCCATATCTCCAGCCTGCTATCTATGAAGGGACCCACAGGCACTGGAGGTGCTTATTGCAAAGTGCGAGGGAGGTATCAGCCCTGCCATGTATTATCCACCGCCTCACAGGCAAAGGTATGCAAGGAGGAGATCATTTACCACCTTGGGTGACCCTCAGGTTAACAAAAATATCTTTGCATGGAAAGATACGTGTATTCCAGAAACCTAGAAAAGGGGACAAACTTGTAAGGCTGGAAGACAAATGAGTAATCTCTCCTTACAAGAGTAGACAGCAGCAGTGTTTTATTCCGAGCTGTTACAGGGTACATCAATTAGTCTGCAAGTAGACTACATGGCAGCAAAGGGCAGAAACACTTCCATTGCTGACAGTATTAAAAACAGATCAAAAAATCATACTACAAATATCATAAAGTGGGATTTGAGTTTTAGTTGTTCTGAAGAGCTGTTAGCAGAGGAAATTACCTCTCTGCTGTCTCCCAAGACAATCTTTTCATGCAGTGAGTATGATCCAAAGCTAATTAGCATCAGTGGAAGAAACTCTTGGGTGAAATTTGTGTCTGTACTGAAGTGAAGATGAAATGCTTTAGTTTAGGGGAAAAGGATTTCATTCAATGAACATCCAGTGAAAGGGTTACACCCAGTGAGCACTTCAGGGAATTATACATCTCCCTTCTCCTCCCTACCTCTTCTCTTGGTTGTCTCTTGGACATCATCAGGAGCTTCTCCTGAAGATCTTGCCAATAAAGAGTTTTCTTAAGAGCGACAGTAGGTGGACACCTGCAGTATGGTTCTGGGAAGCTTTCTTTTACAGGTATTAACAATCCAGGCTTGAGTGAGCTATAGAACTGATAACATTTACACTAAGAAAACTATGCGAGGGAACAGTCTGAAAAGAGTAACATTGAATGTGCAGCCCCTCCTTCCACTCCTTAAACTAAGGACTAGTCATCCATCTTCTTTTTTTTTTTTAAATATGGTATTTTTAGAAGCAATATGAAGCAAAAGTAATTTTAGCAGCACCGTTCATAAGTTTGACAGCTTTTATAAGGCAGGAAAATAAGTACTGTGAAACAAATACATGGGATAGGAATAAAACCCCAAAACTGCCTAATGACCAGCTAAAAATATATTTTGACTCGTACTTTTCAAGGCCTAAGAAAATCAGAAAGATTTCAAGAAGAAGGTATCTCAACTGGGCTATGAACTCTGTAGAGTAAAAGCTATCAAATAGTGCACTGGGTTATATTTGTGATATTTTGAATACACTGTGGTATCCTTTTCTGTCATCATTTGCTTAATTCTATAGTCAGCCCCAAAAATGCACATGTTCATAAAGCAAGTTCTGCTTTTAGGAATGAGTGCACTTGACTTTTAATTTCAGTGGCACTTGGGTGCAAATTCCTCAAACCCTCCAGGTTTAATAAGTGTCCTTCATTTTGTTCCCCATCTCCAGGCCATGGTACAGTGCAGAGTCCAGAATTCAAGTGCATCTCTAACTTTTCTTATCCAGTATTACTGAGACACAGCAAAATTATTATTAAAATACACATTTGTGCCCTATTTCTCATTCATTTCAGGTGAAAATGCCAATCTAAAATGTTATTTGACTCTACACAGCTGGCACAGCTTTAAGGGCTTTGAGATTTTCTTGTGCCTTGCACATCATCAACAATCCTTTCCAGGTAAGTTCCACTTTAAAAAATCTTTATAATGGTAATTGTATTACAGGTAACTGTGTCAAAATCTTTCCTGTATAAGATCTCCAGTGACTTTATAGTTCCGAAAGAAAACAACAACATATTTTTCTTGGAAACTACTGAGTATGAACTTACTAGGGGGCTTCTCTCTCATATGTGTTTTGGGCTGAAACTCCTGCAGATCTTGCGGGGAAGACGCATGGACAGATTAACAGATGCTGGCTCCCTTTTAGGCTTTCTATACTTTGGAAAGGAGGGGGAAGAGGAAACTTTCACTAAGAAAGTGAATCATTTGTCCTGACACGTTCAAATTAATGGAAACCCTAAAAAAAAGTTATCCTAAGTTAAAGCTTTGCCCAACAGCATCAATCCTGCTCTTATTTTAAAATGCCATTAAACCATTAGCCTACACCGACCTGGATTTTTAAAGATTGCCAGCAAATCCTCAGGCAGAATCAATGGTATGGACATATGCTGTATGATGTTACCATGTACAGGATCTGATCCTGCAAGGATGCAAAAGTTGCCTTACTACCAAAGGAAGGAGATGAAGAAGCTCACGCATGAGAAATGCTGCTACACATACCCGTCCTTCTGCTGCATAAGGATCCAACTTACTGAAATGTCACAAGACTCCCTGTCAAAGATACACAGCTTATTTGCCAGTGATACCCTCCTACTCTGCTGCAGCCCACAAAATGCTTAAAATAACCAACCAAAGGTAAGCTTCAAAGCCTTCTGCCTTGAACAAACAAAGCAACTGAAATTTAAACAGAGGAAGTAAATGTTGTTCTGTTCATGATTTCACCCTTCAACCAGAAATAAATATAAATCCCCTTATTCCTTAACTATTTCATGAAACTGTGAATCAGGTGTGTTCATCAAAGTGTGAAGCATTGTTAAAAGTTACCACACAGGTGTGATCTTCAGCATGAAAACACAGAGTGCTTGGATGATCCTGCCACCTTCAGTCAACCTTGTAAGTATGGGAAAGGTGTCAGAAAGCTCTCCAATGCATCTCTGTATTTTCTCTGTAATACCACTAGGCAAGTACTTAATACTGGAGGCTGTAAAATTCTGAACAATCTTCTACCATAAGCTGCTGCCTTCAGTTATAGTTGGCCTAGTTGGCAAGCTTTACCTTCGGACCCCTAGGCTGAGTAAAGAGAGAGACAGGGAAGCGCCTACGTGGCTGCCCACAACACGTAACTGTGTCACACTGACAGATTTACGTGTTGTGGTTCCCCGTGTCCTTTCTTTTGCCTGCCCTCTCTGGCTTTTATCCCTGCTTGTTGATCCACACACAGTGGAAATGGAGCTCCAGCTTAACTTTCCTCCGGATTGTCCCATGGCAGGTCATGGTTTGTGCTATGTGTCTGCTGGGTGACCTCTTTGTGCCTCAGCCTATGACAAATGTGATTCTCCTTCGTTCCTGTCCCATTCTTCTACCACATCGCTGTCCCTTGATTTCAAGTCAATGATTTTGCAGCTTGACCCTCTCCTCCTCCAATCATTCCCAGGCTACAAGGGCTGAAAAGCTGCGTTTCCTTATACCTGAGCTGTAAAGAAGCACCGCTGAATGTGCTGGGAAGCACCCTGGGGTAGCAGATGTTAAAACTGTTACTAAATATTCTGGATATGGAGCAGTGCGAATGAATTTGAAGAGGTGAACTCCTAGTTGTTCTGTAAGTGACATGAGAAGAGTTAACTGCCGTTTGGGTAGCACAGAGGAACAATTTCAAAGAAAGAAACCCTGAAATGTCAAAGAACAGGGTTATCAAAACAGATCATTGTTAACAAATGGCTGTTTATTGCTACCACAAAGCAAGTGTATGATTTGAAGCTGGATTCCTTCTGTAAGTGTTTACTAGAGGAAGAGACAAGAAAAGACATTTGTATTCTATCAGTTGTTCATAAAACTGTTTCCATATGGCCCACTACTATACTGCTTTACTTTGGGATACAGAACTTCCAATTTTTGGTTCTTTAACAATGATCCGCTGAGTGAAACACTCTCTCAATATTACTGTAGGTACATCCCATTCCCAAGACTAATTTTTTAAAGGAAAATGAATTTGAGATAATGACTGGAATAAGCCTCATGTACTTGAAGTTCTCAGAATATCATGCATGCCTGGACAAAATTTACCACATCATAGTGGATTTGTAAATCTGTTGGTGATTATATTGCTTAGTTTGGGTTTGTCACCTCAGTTTCCCTATCTAAGTTCATGTGAGTATCTGTGTGTCTTTGGAAATGCCTTGGCACCTCTTTTGTGCTAGGAATTAATCAGTAATACATAATGCACGGTAGCAAAACCACACTGCAAAACAGGATCTCATGAAAGCGCCACAGGAAGGAGGGATTGAAGTTGTTCAGTCAGTTCAAGGAAAATACCTTGACACTGTTTTCAGAAAACGTTCTCCAGACAACTTTCATCCATAATTGATTTCTGTTACTGTGGCTTTTTTCTGCATGTGTTCAAGCAGCTAAAAAATGGGCAACAAGCGCACACGCCAGTTGAAAGCCTCATTCTCTTGCTTCCGTGCAATACAAAGGAGGATCAGTTTAGTATTTCTGAGAGCTAGGCTGTCTGCTCCCCTCCGCCAAATAGTGGGAGAGTCAAAGGTAGGAAGAAACCTTTGCTGCTTACCTCTGCTTTCACTGGCAGTCACGCAGATACATTACGATGCCATATATGCCAACAGACATTAAGTGTCTTTATTGTAAATAACATTTTTTTTTTCTCTGGCAAGCAATCTCGCTCCCCTGGAAGTGCCACTAAGGCATTAGTGTGTAATTGAAATAACATTTGCAATGCCATCTGAGAACAGGCTTCAGCTTGAAACTTATTAACAACCTAAGGGTGAAACAAAACACTTAAACTATAATTTGAGGGGTATCTAGCAGACTTTGATGGCAAAGCAGGTGCGAAGGAGCTTATCACCATTTGGCCTGCTGTGTGAGAAAAGAGAAAGCAAACTTGAGCAACCCTGCCTGGCTACAGTGAAATGCATAAGGAAAAAATCAGCTACCCAGGGAGACAGTGTGAGCTCGCAAATCTTTAAAACGCACGGACTCAGAAGTTACAAATCGAAGCATCACACAGGCAGAGCAGAAGGCTGTGTTCCCTCTGGGCAGGGTGCTGAGGGCTTGCGGCCACCTCAGAGCAAGGGCAGGCTCGGCCGGTGCCGGGGACAGCTCAGCCACGCTAGCCCGGGTAACTGTGGCAGGGAAGGGACAGCAGCCATGGCTGCTTCTGCGCGAGCTAGCCATGGGAGCAGGAGTCTCTGGGGATACTGGTATGCAGGTTGGTTGCTATTACGTGCTAAAGTCCTCACAGCTAGCTGGAGCAAGCTGACAGAAAGGAGCTAATATCACATCTTGATTTTATGCACGTGTTTCTTCCAGCAGAGACTGTGGTATCAGAAAAATCTGGAGCTTGTTCCTTCCCTTGCCTTCCAAAAGGAATGGGAAGCATTGCCTGCCTCTCCAAGCCCCAATGGAGCAGAGAGGCTGCTACTACTCGGTACTGCCCCGGCATCCGTGAGAGCTGACCTACACACCAGAGGCTTCACTAGAACGATTGCAGCAGTCAGGCCTGTGAAAAAATATCTTGTCCATAAAGCATGCAACTTTACCACAAAAAGGCCCGGTATAGCTGTCATACTGGCAGGAAACCCTTTTGCTGACCTACCTTAGTTTGTTTCTGGATTAAGCTGTACAGGCAAAAAAGCCCTCCTGGTAAGAAGTAAATTTAGGAGGGTTGCACTCTGCCAGTGCAGCCACATCTGCAAAACCTTCTTTAATAGAGACAAAGGCTAGCTTTGTCAATGCTTGCAAAAGAAAGAGAAATCAACACTGGTTTTAAATTCCAGGTAGAAGTTAATTCAACCCACCAGCCACACAACTGTGAACTGCCAAAGATGTAAATCTCCTGAAGCAGAGACAGTAGCAGGCATGACTGCTGGGGGGCAGGATTTAGTCTCTGGATTATAGTAACAACTGAGGACTCCAGCTAAGATATCAGGCTGACATGACAGTGAGGTGGGGGCAAATATATTGAGGTTGGTGTCAAGACAACCAGGCAAAAGCTTTCTAAGGTATAATGTTTTCTGTATCTCAATATTCCAGGTGTTTCATGCAACCACAAACTAAACACACTCAAAATTTGCAACTCGTATGGCAGTTCCAGAACTTGCTTCAGGTTGAAAAACCAGAGTTCGCAATGATCTCAGGCATTAGGGCCTCTTCTCAGCTGTTCTTTGAAAATTATGAGCGCCAAGGAGAGCTAAACCCCATTACACAGCATGTGACATCAAATGTTTGAGATCTTACACAGTTTTCTACATTATTAATTTTCTACCTGATAGCAGTGTGCTTCTATTATTTTTGCCTCCCACTCTTGTTCTGTGTTAAAAACGCTGCAGTAGAAGTTCAGGTTAATTCCTTTTATTTTTCTACCTCCTGCTGCTGTTCTATCTGTCAGAGCTGCTGCAGGAAAGAAAAACTGTAGCAGAACAGCCTAATAAAAACATTGCTCTACCCCTTGTGATATTAATATTGACAGAATTTCACAGCTCCCTGTCTCATGCAGTAAAGAAAACAGCTCTTAATTTTCATGTTCCAACTATTATTTTCCCATCATCACAGGGTAGCAGAAAATCAAAACCACCCACCACCTCCTGCGCAAAAGCCACCCCCGGAGCTGCACAAAGAATGCTGTCTTCAGCGTTCCAGTGGCTTCAGCGATCCAGTTTTTCTGACTCGGGTTTTGGATTTTTTTTTTGCTTCTACATATCTATTACTATCCAGTGCATGGCTAGAGACAAAGTGAAATACCAGCTTCCACCTGCCCTGTGGCCAGAAGGGAAACGTGCAGTCACCTCTGTGCAAATTCTCCACCGCCTGATCTGGAAGTACAGCGCAGAAGGGAATGCGGCCAGAACCAGCCGCAACATGAAAAGAACAAACAAATCTGCGATCCCTTCTTTTTGCCTTGTCCAACACAATATAATGTATTTTATAACATAGAACCAAGAGTGAGTGTCCTTTGTAGTTCACACCAGAGATTTGTATGATTAGCAACGGACGGATTGCTAACAATTCAGGTAAGCACCTAAAAATGCCAATCCCTATTACAACCTTCGAGCTGCAAGCACTACTATTGAGATTTAGGGGACTACATTACTATATTGCCCTCTAGTGTCCACAAACAAGAGGAAGAATATCTTCTTACTGCTTCATCTCGGCACTCGACTTTCAGCAGGGAAGTTTACAGCCTTGCATGCTGCTGAAGAGCATGCAAGGGCTTCGCAGTATTAGGCCCTAGACATGCACTGCTCAGCCGTCACACGCTCACAGCCTTTGCAACTGCTGCATCAAGGTTATACTTTCACTAAATCAAGTAAAAACTAACAGAAACACTGTTGTTTTAGACCAAGCTGGCAGACCTGGCTTATTCCCCTATTCCCCTGCCGAGGCCCACTGAAGCTGGCCAGGGCCATGCGGGTTGCTGAGACCTGGGGCTTTGCAGCAAGGTCTCTTAGGAGTCTGGGCATGCCTAGTCATCTGCATGGGGACCTGCATGTGGATGTGAGAGAGTGCAATATGTGCCTCAGAGTGGCCAGTCTGTCAGGAATGTCCAATATAAAAACACAGAGTAAGCAGCACTGCTTGTGTAACCTACTGAGATCAGGAACAGGTCACAAGCCATCCTTCCACATCCCCCTCCTGCACAGAGGTGCCCTGGGGACACATCAGGCTCAAGCAAGAGCCTTTAGGTGATGTGTCCTGGCTGACTGGGGTCTGGATGGAGAACCAAAAAGATGCCCCATGAGGAGGGAGGAGTGATATTTCCTCACAGACCTTAAGCTTTGGGGTGAGGTGGAGGGAATGGGGTCCTGATCTGTCTGCATCCAGAGTAACACTTACTCCTTGGGGGAAAGACATCTATAATACTAAAGTTGAGCACATGTGAACTTGGAGGGGTTACTAACACTGACTCCACATGGAATAAAACCATGCTCATCCTCCTAACATTCCCATTGCCTTGAAAGTGAAGATGCCCTCAGAAGAGAAGTGTAATGACCACAATAACAACACTTTGCAATGCTTTTATCTAAGCGTAAATATAATACCAGATGTGCAGAAGCCCAGAGAGGTTACCCTGACTTGCTCAAGGTCACAGCACAAGGTGCAGAATAGATCCAGACCTCCTGGCTCCCAGGCCTGTGCTTAAACCACAACAGAGAGCCTTCCCCTCAGCAAATGTGCACAACCTGAACCTACTGGTTAAGTTTCCTACTGAAGTTCCTGACAGCAATCCATAACCGGATACTTCAAACTCAGCATTACAACTGCGATCTGCTGGTGGTGACACACGCACCGTCTTTGACTTTTGCAAATAAGTCTGATGCCATATCAGGTCTCTTTTAGACAAAAATCCGATCAATGACTAACAGCTGAAGTGCACTGTGTCCTCAGAGGTCTTTAAGGATATACAGTGACTTTCAGTATTATCCATGAGACTTAAAATGTCTCACTTCAAGATCATCTTATACCCACAAATAGTTCAGGTAAGGTACTACTATTTATTGTAACTTCTGAGTTGACAGAATCCTATTGACTTAACTACTTTTGTTTTCATCTTAAAAGGCGACAGCCAAAGTTTTCTGGGTTTTTTTAATGGGATCCTCCCTTTAATGCAATCTGCTGAAGGAACGATTCTTCCTCCCCATATTGATTTTTCATTCACTCCAATTTTACAGACACACTCAAGAACCGAGCAGCAGCAGCACTTCTTTTGTCATGAGAAGACTATTCTGAACCTTGAAATCTATTAGTTAAAATTGCCTCTTAGTCCAAGTTCTTTTTTTTTGTTTGGAGTTGGGGGAGACCACATATGACTTGGGTTCTGGTCTACTGAAGTGCTGAAAGGGGCTTGTTGTGAAGTTAGTAATGGGAAATGACCAAACCCTAGCAGAGGAATGAAAGAAAGCAGGCTATAGATGAAAGGTGTAACCAAGCCACCACTGAACTTGGCTTCCAAATTGATAGCAGGGACAGAGTTTTCGGGATAATTCAACAGAAATGAGTCACTGAATGAAATTCAGTTTTACAGTAGAAAACATAAAAATGTGGTTTACTTCTCAGCATATGAGCGTGCCCCAGTGTAAGCAGAGATGCTCGGCAGCTGCAGTGAAGAAGAGAGATGGAAGGCTATTAAAATTGCCTCTGCATTGTAGGCGCTGGGCTGAGGCATACCAGTATGTGCTCTGTATAGAATACAAATGGTCTTTAGAAGGGAAATGTATTTCACCCTTTTTTCTTAATTTTTCCACCACTTAACGCTGTCTTCTTTTCCCCTCACTGCAGCGGTTCTAACCCGTGAACCCCGATCGCCGCCCCAGGCGGGCGCAGACCAGCTCCCCAGGACAGGAGCTGCTTACGCTGCAGTATCAACGTGTGCTCCTGCAACACCTCCACACCCGAGAGCCTGTCGTTCCGGGCACAGCATCCGCGTTGAACGGAAGTCAGCACTCTAGCATGTGGGACCGAGAAGGACATGCAGGGGAAAGTCTTAGTGGTGTTGTCTTGGTATTTCACCTTCCCATTGGGAAATGCTGCAAGACCAAGTAATTGCAACCCTGATGCTGACCTTGCTGAAAAAAAATTTAGAATGGCTAAGTTCAAGGAACAAATTACAAAGGTTATTTAACTAAACACAAAGAACCTTGAGGGCCAGATATTTAAAAGTCAGAAACCTGAAGGTACTGGTATGTATACATTAGGAACTTCAAAAGCTGGTAATATGCCCAATTTCCACTGAAATCGGAATCGAAGAGACTTAGGTCCACAAAACTCTTTCAATAACAATAGGGGTGTCTGTGCATCTTCAGGTGCTTCACTACATTTAAATGCTTGGCCTGAAATCCAACTTTCAGCAGTTAGCTCCATGTGTTAGATGGACCAGGCACACAAAAGCTTTTCAAAATATTTTTACAAAAATGATTCAAAAAATTACAAAGAAGTACATTGCCAAATGTTCCTTGACTAATTCAGGAGCCAAAGATTGTTTTAAAGTAATAATAATTGAACGGCAAGGTTTTAAAGGGTACATAGGGAGAGACAGATTCTGATTGGATTAATAGAATTATTTTTAATCCTATTAAAAAGGAAAATATCAACATACTTCGATTAATTTTATATAAATACACACACTCCTCAGGCAGGAGGGGCTGTCATAGTGCTAGTTATTCTAATAATATTTGCCAGCAAAATTCCTCTTTTAAGCATTTTGTAGACAAATAGCCCATTGCTTCAATACACTTGATATACCCGCTAAATGTTATTGCAGAACCAGCTTTATTAGACACTGGTAATAGTCTAAATATTGACTTTCATAATCCTCTTTAACAGTTGCTGCTTTCTGCACTTGAATTGACATTCATCTCAGAACAGAGTATACCAATGACTTTCCTGTTCAGAAATTATTTGGGTTATTTAAATCCCAAGATGTGTTACAAAAGATATAAAAACTGAAGTGAAATATAAAAGAGGAAACAATAAGCTTACTGGCAGTATTTAGCTATGTGAAACATCCATAATTTATAAACACCCACATAGCTTCTCAGCTTCTTTCCCAATAAACATTTCAAATCAATAGTTTTACTTTTATGCTTCATATGTATCACCTCAACTGACTTGCTATAGATCTGAGGCACATTTCCATAGACTTAAAATGCGTATTGCAAAATCATACTTAACTCATGAAAAAAGCTGTAACACAGAAAACTTCAAAGAAATACAGAATTACTGAAGTTAAAGAAATGCTGGATTTCACCTTGTACGTAGATTAAAAGATAATTACTTTTTATCTGAAAGCAATGTGAAATTGCAACATGGGTGACCTCCTCTGCTCTTCAACAAAGCAGGAATAGTAAAAGCAGTATAAATTTCTTACAGCATTCTCTACAAGACTGTGGTCCATATGCCCATGCACTTCTCAGCCCTGCCACTGCTTGCCAACACGGATGCCCCTGCCAGCCTGGGGAAGAGGGAAGTGGGGAAAGGAACAAACTGGGCTGGGAGGGGATGTTTCTGCTCACCCCTCTCTGAACTGGAAGGCTTCTGGACAGACGCTAGACAGCAACACATTTCTGGCCCATACCAACCTCTGCTATATGCAACTCAGTCACGTACTTTCAAACTGAAGGCGTGAAGAAAGAGACAGAAACAAGCCCCGCAGTGCCAAAGAAACCAATTCTTGCCCTCTCCCCAGGCAGCTGCCGAAGTAGTTCAGACAGTTCATGGTGCCGAGCAGCCAGCTGGCCGTGGCCACGGAGGGTGTCTGTCCTTCACACTGGGCTCTGCTGGTGCGGCACCGCTCACGACACAGCCTTTCATCTATTTTGTTCATGGACTTCATTATGATGGCAACCTTTTTTAAAATCAAGAACTACTGTAGAAAACTTGTGTATCAAAACCTGTTCAAAGTAACAGGTACACATCAGTCAAATTCTGATCATGGGTATTCTTTTATTATTAATTTTAAAACTCAGGTTTGTTCTTTGAACTCAGGCTTTTTCAGATCCATGAAGTTAATAATGTCAAACTGAAATCTATTCAAAATAATTGGCTTAGAGAACGATGTCCATCACGTTTGGAAGAACAAGTTTGTCTCAATTTTTTGCTTGTCACTTGTTGAGGATGGACTCTCATATCTCTAATTGGAAAATATTGCTGAAAAGTTACTTTTAAATTACTAAGGTTGTAACACCAACAAGAGCCTTACATCTTTCTTCTGTCAATCAGAAACTATTGTACAAATGGAGTTCTGATTGCTGACAGTCCCTTTGGTCCCTTTGGACCACTACAAAATACTCCACAACTTTAAGGTGAAGGTCACATGCATAGGTATTGCTGCTGAACTAGCATAAAAACTATAGTTCATTTGTTATAAATAATACTTTAAAAAAGATATCTGCCCTTTAAAGTGAGGCAAATGTGTTTTCTAAGAAGAAATTATCTTCGTTTATCTGGTTTCCAGGTAAAGGAAGTTTTCACAAATAACCATTTTTGAACTGTTTATGCCAGTAACGGCATAGGATAGAACACCCTTGGTAATGTTTCTAGGTAGAATTATGGACAGATAACGTCCTACCTTCTCTTCTACACATGCCAGTGGTGTGACTGTTGCATAAGCAGATCTTTATTTGCTTATTTCATTTTTGCACCCGATAAGAGATATACCTATTGAATTATTAAAGTAAAATTTCCCTTTTCAACTCAACTGCTGAGCTGAGGTATAAAGACCTACTTAGATGCTTGAACTCATGCAGACAGGATCCCCCTCTGGAGCACTTTACAGATTTCCATTCATCTGACAGGGAATGCAGATGCTTATTTTAGGAGGCTTTCTTCACTAGACATCTAAAATTCAGATCCAAGCTAGATAGTCACATGCAGAGTTGCAATACCTAGATGCAAGCTGGGTAGGCAGACTGGATCTTATCCCATGTGATTAACATTTTATGAAAGCAGGATGGCCTTAAAGCAAAATCTCTCTCCCAGTGGTCCTTCTGCTTTCATATATGGCCATTAAAATCCTGAACTATTTTTAGCGTTTCTATATGATTTATTAAATATTAAAAGTTTAAGTAGGTGGGGAAAATTACTGTGCATTGCTGTCAGCCTGAAAAACAGCTTTATACGAAAAGTTTTGGAGTCTGGAATTCAGAGCTATATTTGGATCATCACAAGCAAAGTAATGAGACAACTTCATCCTAGAACTACAGACAGTAAAAGGAGGTCAAGAAGTATGAATGCCCAAATGAATGAAGGAGCAGACACTCTGAAGCTCAGAGAAACAGAATGAAACAATTGCAAAACAAGAATTTTGAGCTGAAATTGAAAAGCAGTTAAGTGATACAAACTTCGGATGAAACAGTCCCATCACTCAAGCATGAAATACCGTGACTGCAGTAAAAAATAAACTAAACTTAAAAGCTAAAATAGCAAAATTAAAGGAAACATTTCACTATTAGTAAAACAATCTTTTCACTCGAGATAAAAGTACATGTATTCTGCATGTTCCACAAAACATTTTGATTTTGCAACAAGAAATTACTGTATCAGAGGTTTTCAGCTGACCAGCTGCTATTAAAATGGTAGCAGATGACTAGATTGCTGTCCAGACCCCTGGTATGCCCTGGCTAGCTCTTGTTCCGCAGAGGTTCCTCACAGCATTGTTCTAACACGCCCCACAAATCACAAGAAGTTGCACTTCCCATGCGTTCTCATTTCTCCTAGATCTTAGCTGAACACTTACAGTGAATTTATGCTCATGGGGTCACAGAAAGAAGGGCCATGCATCTTTAAAAACGACAATTAAATGGTTGCATTGGTAGCTGTATCTTATATTGTTAAAAAGTCCTTAAGATTTCAAATAAAATGAAGCAATGGAGTGCTGAATCATCTTCCAAAACAATGGAAGTGAGTTTAATCATGATAAATTGTGGGAGATGTAAAAATACAGCTAATCACTCTGTCAGTACAAAGCATTAGTGAACCAGAAATTAATGCGTATTCTGGGAAGTAAATTATTTTCTGAAATACATATTATTAGACTTACTAATTTTGAAAGTGACTTTTCCAAGGTACAATATGTAAACGTGTAAAGTATTTGCTAGTTATCTCTCATAAAAACAGATGAAACATTTAAAAATGGCATAAATTGTATCACTGAAATAATCTCCTATTTTTGGTAAACCTTTAAAGCTTTAAAACTTAAACTACATGGGAAGGGCTTTCCAGGAAGCAATTAGTTTTGTGGAAGTAAGTAATCACAATCTAAATTTCAGAGAGTTATTCTACATTCATATGATGTTCTCCCCCACATCTGTGCTTTTCAAGGACAGTACTTGCTCTGGAAGCTTCATCAGCTGCCTAACACTTCATGCATGTCTGGCAGCCCTTCACGTGTCCACAGTGGAGATTTTGCAGGACAAGAGCACAGACCTTGCCTTGGTTTTTGAGATGCTCCAGAGGCCCTCCACCTCTGTACCTCCTAACGTGCCCTGACACAGCTGAAGCTCCACCAGCAAATCCCTGAGTAGTCCACAGCACTTTGGCTGTCAACAACACAAACTCGCCGTTAAGTACGCAATGGGGTATAAAACCTGTCTTTGCACATGCGAACACATGAACACACCTGGCTCAGGGCAGAACAGAGGGGTTGCACGAGATGCCCGCTCTCAGTGGGGAAATGTTTGGCTACCGTAGGGGTTACCTGAGTCTGCTTTGTGATACATCCAGGTGGCTTATCTCTCGGAGATCCTGATCGCTGGAGAATGAGCTCTTTAAGAGCTGTGAGAGACAGCTCCACTGGAGCCAGAAGTAAAAGAATAATGAGAACAGTTAGACCTAAGGCAAGCCTTCTAAATTTTATGTGATGTGGGGAAGGGAGTGTCTATATATTTGGGGGAATCAATATTAACAAAAATATTTAAACAGTGAAAATTAAGTGATACGGAAAGGGTAATGACTCATAAGAACAAGAGCAGTACAGTTCTAAAAAGGTCAATGTTTTACCTAATTAACAAAATAGCTTCTAAGGAAGATTGTGAAAGAAAAGAAAACAAATCCAAGAAACTCAAAGAAAGAATTCTAGGGTAGGGAAATTCAAATATATCTTGTAAATGTCTTTAAAAGGCTTCTTAAGAGTTACTATTTCACATTCTTTTACTCTGCCACACCTCCTCTCAACTCAGTAATTTGAAGATTAAAGCAAATATACTGGAATAAGTGCCAACACGATCCTGCTCTTTAAAATGATCAACCAAAAAGCACATGTGGCACGCTAGCTGCTGAAGCTGCAGAGTTTTTGGCCTCCCTAATATTTTTTCCTTTCTCTCTTTTCTTTACTGTTTTACCCTCTCAGTTGTCTATCATGGGCCAATTCCTCAAAACAAATCTTCAGCTGCTAAACATAATAGCTCCACGTCAATAACAGTAAAGACATCCTAGTATTGCTCTCTGTGTACTTTGAAAAACCTGAATAGACTTACATGGCAAGCACATTTTAAGAAATACTAGAATAGAATAGAATAGAATAGAATAGAATAGAATAGAATAGAATAGAATAGAATAGAATAGAATAGAATAGAATAGAATAGAATAGAATAGAATAGAATAGAATAGAATAGAATAGAATAGAATAGAATAGAATAGAATAGAATAGAATAGAATAGAATAGAATAGAATAGAATAGAATAGAATAGAATAGAATAGAATAGAATAGAATAGAATAGAATAGAATAGAATAGAATAGAATAGAATAGAATAGAATAGAATAGAATAGAATAGAATAGAATAGAATAGAATAGAATAGAATAGAATAGAATAGAATAGAATAGAATAGAATAGAATAGAATAGAATAGAATAGAATAGAATAGAATAGAATAGAATAGAATAGAATAGAATAGAATAGAATAGAATAGAATAGAATAGAATAGAATAGAATAGAATAGAATAGAATAGAATCACTGGCTTTGTTGCCCTCCTCTGGATGCATTCAAGGACTTTCACATCCTTCTTCAATTGTGGGGCCCAGAACTGCACACAGCACTCAAGGTGAGGCCGCACCAACGCTGAGTACAGCGGATAATCACCTCTTTTGACCGGCTGGTTACTTGTGTTTGGTGCACCCCAGGATGGGGTTTGCCCTCTTGGCTGCCAGGGCACACTGCTGCCTCGTATTGAGTCTGCTGTCAACCAGCAGATCCCTTCCTGCAGGGCTACTCTCCAGCCATGCCTCTCCCAATTTATACTTGTGCCCGGTATTACTCTGTCCCAGGTGCAGAATCCGGCGTTTGGACTTGTTAAATTTCATCCCATTAATCATAGCCCAATGCTCCAATTTATCTAGATCCCTATATATAATATTCCTCCCTGCCAACCGAGATGGAATAATCAGATCCGTGTACATGCTCCTATCTCATTACAATTCAATTGGGTCTAGACAACTAGTATACAAATACAGCAATTTGTGTGCTTATAGCTGCGTGAATGGTGAAAAAACATATATGCTTGCAAGTGAAAATAAAGCAGGATGTCAATGTCTTGGGAACAAAAAAGAAAAGCTGGACGGTTACAATATGATCTTTTAACACAGGGATGCCAAAATGCCCTGAGTTTGCAAAATCTAACTCCTTAACAATGAAACATTCTTGCATGTGAGCCACTACATTGGGTTCATCAATATCTGTGGTGGGATGACCCTGGCTGGACGCCACGTGCCCACCAAAGCCGCTCTATCACTCCCCTCCTCAGCTGGACAGGGGAGAGAAAATACAACAAAATGATCATGGGTCGAGAGAAGGGCAGGGAGATCACTCACCTGTTACTGTCACAGGCAAAACAGACTCGACTTAGGGAAATTAGTTTAATTTATTGCCAATCAAATCAGAGTAGGATAATGAGAAATAAAACAAAATCTTAAAAAGACTTCCCCCACCCCTCCCTTCTTCCCGGGCTTAACTTCACTCCCAATTTTCTCCACCTCCTCCCCCTGAGCAGCGCAGGGGGACAGGGAATGGGGGCTGTGGTCAGCTCATCAAACGTTGTCTCTGCCGCTCCTTCCTCCTCAGGGGGAGGACGCCTCACACTCTTCCCCTGCTCCGGCATGGGGTCCCTCCCACGGGAGACAGTTCTCCATGAACTTCTCCAACATGAGCCCTTCCCATGGGCTGG
>NW_009216003.1:0-7667 GCF_000690835.1 Fulmarus glacialis | reverse complement strand
GGGTCCGTCTTGGAGCCAGCTGGCATTGGCTCTATTGGACATTGGGGAAGCTTCCAGCAGCTTCTCACAGAAGCCACCCCTGTAGCCCCCGCTGCTACCAAAGCCTTGCCACGCAAACCCAATGAAAAAGTTTCTAACTGTATCCACAGGGATTTCTTCTCTGGGCAACTAGAAAAAGAAGACATTGCCAGCATGAGTGAACAGCTGTCAGAGCTTCATGAAGAGCTCTTTGCTGTAGTTACTAAGCAAAAATAGATGTTTGTAATAGACTTTTGCCTTGCTCTGGTTCATCCTTGCTCATCCACCATACCCATTTGTGGCTGATCTTCCTGTGATAATTCCATGTGATAGAAGTCAACAGTGTCAGTGATGATAATCAGAAGAGCTCCTACTAACATGAATCAGTTTTTCAGGATTGTGAGTTCAGTCAATGTCTGCTTATGTCAAATTGCTCACAAAATGGCCCTGTATTAGCTTCCTGGAAGATAACCCCCTATGAGACTTTTTAGAAATATCTTGATTGCTTAGTCCCTTTTCTTTACCAAGATTGTAAATGCCCAGAGACTTCACTAATAAGAAGCTCAATAAATGATGCGAATACATTAGCAGGTCATGATCCTTTGTGTCATTCCAGTGAAAACAACTCCTTCAGTATGAAAAGCAACCCATAACCTTTTCTTTATTGAGAAGTACAAAGTATTAAGACCTTCTGTCTCATGTTAGAAGAGTGAAATAGCATCACTGCATACCACTCACCTCAGGCACGGTGCTAATTAGAAATCACAACTGCAATGCTATTACTGAGAAATGACTAGGTTTTTTTATCGTAACTGAAATAAAACCTCTTGGGCAAATTCTGCAATAATTTAACTATTTAAAGTAGGAATCTCATTTGGTTTTATTTTAAATTCCATTTAAAGGCCTTCCACTTCAAATTTAAAATACGAATGTGCCAAGAGTTTAGGAAGATGCTTAGCAAAACATTGTTTAAAAATTGTTACACATCTTACTATTTGTACAATTAAAAAAAAAACAAACACAACCCCCAAAACAAGTATTTTGAACCTCCATCTGGTATTTTCCAGTGCAACAGAGAATAAATTATATACTGCTCCATAAGAACCTATCCTCTTTTTTTCTGAGGTCCAGAGGCAGGGCCCCAGGATTTACGGTTGAGTTGGGAAGGCTCAATACACACAACTCACTTTGGGCCTCAGGACAGCTCCCTGCACACCAGTGAGATTCCCAATCGCGTACCCGGTGGGAAGTACCACCACGCACAGCAAAGTAGTAAGGACTGTGGGAGCCAAGCGTCCTGCAAGACTGACTGAGCTGATGACTGAGATCAGAGTCACATCTCTTAGCTGTGAGCAAACGTGATCAATTAAAGAGTGGACATTGCTGTCAGGCAAAGCAGTTTTTAGGGGAGGGCCCGTGGCCGTGCTCTGCACATGAAAAACAGAAACAAGAAAACTAACAAAACTGTTTAATATGTATTGTATATGTGTGTGTCCATGTGTATGTGGTTTTGGGCCCAAACTTTGTGCATGGGAGCTCTGGGAAGGAGTAAAGGAGAGGGTGAATACACAATACCTCTGGTATATCCTTCTGCCTTCCAGCAGTTTGCAGCCTAAGAGCTTTGCGAGACAGAGACTATCTTCCTCTCTTTGTTTAGCAGTCCCTTTCCAGCTGTAAATTTGTAAAATTTTCTGTTAAATATATGAAAAATGGGGCTTCTTATATCATGTATTTACACCACTTCAAGATAGATGTCTTGACTTGTATTGTAACAACAAGAAGTACTTTTTAAGGGAAAAATCTAGAGTGAACAGTGACCCTGTTACCTTGATGTGAACTTCTCAGTCTTTCTGGACAAAGCTTCATGTGTTTTAAGAAAGTAATTTAGTAATTAGTAATTTATTATGTAATTTTACATTTCTTTCCCTGCCTTCCCTTTGCTCTTTTTTTAGCTGCAGGGTGCCCAAATGTTACAGGAAGAGTGTTACAAGAAGCAAACCTTGCTCCATTCTTCTAGGATATGGAAACCTGGGGTAGAGGGGTGGGGGCATCTCTATGCCAGAACACAGAAATGCCCAAAAGAAAGAGAGCAGGAAGCAGTATCCTTGAAACACAGGGATGGAGCTGCGGTACTTCAAGTACTGATGTCTAGATCCCGAAAAGCATCAACTGCTGTAGTTGCACACAGTATAGAAGCATATGTTCAGGTTTAGGGAAGACTTGGGAAAAGTCAGACCACGGGTCCAACCCCAAGTCCTTTGATTGGGAGGACTCTATAGCGGCTGACATTCGGGCCGGTGCCTGCCCCCCAGGAAGGAGCTCAGGAGCTGTAGAGCGGCACTACAACTTCAGAGAGAAGCCTCACCACGGCCGCTAAGGACATCCATGAAGGTTCCTGACTACAAGAGGAATTTTGTCTCCTCTCATCAAAAAGTCACTGGCTTATTTCTTGAAACATGGAGCTTCTTCTAATTTACACTGCAGTTTTCATCTTTTGAAATAATGTACCATGAGCAGATAACTAGTATAGATCAATTGAAATTACTACTTATAGACTGGAGATCTACTTCTTCCAAATCAGCTCAAACCTTCCTGCTTTCAAATGTCTTTAATTTGCCATGAACAAGGCAGAGGTAAAAAATTTGGGAATGAGAGTTAGGCTTATATTTGATCATTTTCCCTTCACACAGATAGACTAACACAAAGAAACCTTTATATCATTGAGCATTTCAGGTAAGAGCTGACAGCATCTTCTTGTGTAAATCAACAGAGCATCAGTGGACTTTATTCAATCTACAAAAAAATCAGACTGATCCAAAGTATGTTCTACATCATGAACAAATAAAATCCTTCTCCCTTAGCTACTCAATAAGAGCATTTGCAAGGCTTTCAAGAGGCAACTGTAAATATTTTTTTTTAAAACCTTCTTTCCTGTGAAATGCATTCATGCTACTGTTCTGTACCTGTCTGAAAAAAAGCTGAATCCACTGAATTATCATTAGCAAACTTCATACACTTTTGATTTTCATTATTACGTTTTTCTGTTACTGATACCTAGGAATGCTCCAGGTAAGAATCACTCCAGTGCAATCACAGGTACAAGGCTTGACTAACACCTAAACGCGAGGTTGATCCGAGACTAATGGTCACACAGTTGTGCCCATGGAGGTACTGCGCCTCCCCACCAGCCCAGTCACTGCACCTGGCCTTGTGTGTATTCACCACCCACCGCAACTGGAAGACAAAATGCATTAGCTTAGACCCCAGTGAAACTGCTTTAATGTGCAATTGTGCTCATGGTAGTTATTTCAGCTCAGCTGATTGACACTGATTCATTAAGCCACAATAATATGTTTCTCTTGTTGCCCACCCCCTAACATACCTGCTAGCCCAAACCAGGAAAGAAGGGAATTCACCCCTTTGTACTAACAATCTTTTCTGTTGTTTTCCAGGCACCCTCATTTTTTGAGAAGTTCTGATTGCTGGCATTTTACCTATAATTTTAAAAAAGCCCTGTAAATTAAGCCTACCAATATCACCTGTCAAGTTTTATTACTTAATAATCAGGGGTGTCTTTGTAAAGCAGAGAGGCTGCAGACTGAAATGGATGCCATGTGAAACTTTTAGCTGCTTTAGATGGTGTCAAAGAGTGAGCTGAACCTTGTATCTCCAAAACTGTCTTAAACTGATGATTGCTGCAATTAGCATGGAAGACATATTCATTTAACTTGGTGGTTACTATGACCAATAAGAAAATTAGACACTGGCCAACGGCATAAAGAGGTTGGAATACTGGAATATTGGAATACTTCCCTAATTAGTTTGGTAAGTAAGAAAAACAACTTAGTAAATACATACATTTGCTCCATTCTCAATATGATACTGTCAAAGATGCTCTCTACTCTTGATACTGTAAGAGACAAGATGATTCATTTCACTGGGGATTTCCTAGCTAAATATTTTAATAAATATATATAAATTTCTCCAGGCTTCATTTTCACATATTTGGAAATAGTAAAATCCAACAAAATAAGGAATACAGTTTCAGTATTTATTTTTAGCTCTGCTGCTGTCACATTTCAAAGTAGTTTGAGAAAAAAACCTGCAACTAATCAGTTACGAATCACTCCCAAACCCACATCCTCCTTATAGAGTTAGTCCAAGCCTTCCATGTGTCACTGAGCTGACATATGCTGAACAGTAGGCACTAGGCACTGAGGCCCAGATCATGAAAATAAAAAGAACAGAGAAGGTGCTTATATGTCAATTTGGTACCACTACCACTTCAGAACTGCTGCTTCACTTGTCACAGGATCTTGAGCTGAGCACAAAGTGTTCTCAGGACTAGTGCCACCTGAGAGCAAATCAGCTGCTCAGAGATCCAGCATGAGCTAAAACCCCAAAGCAGGACTTGTCCTGTGAAGTGGTCCATCTCCAACCTTGCCAGTGAGCCTGACTTTTGTGGCTCAAGATGCAGAACTCAACAGATGATGTAGGATGTGTGTTTCTTTAAGGATCAGAAGACTCACGGGAGATATGGAGTATCACACTCAAGCCCTTGCTCTAAAGCAGCTATCCACATTCAGATCTCCCAAGCCCATTTGAGTCCAAGGGAAAACCTCTCTCAGTTTCTCCACTTCACATAAATACTAATCAGAAGAAGGATTTTACCCTGTTTCTGAAAAAAGTGCCCAAAACACTAGAAAATCAAAGTCTTTTTCTCTGACTGAATGAATAGTCTGGTTATTTATACAACATGAAATAGCTTCAACAGAAAAGACAGCTTTCTCCCATATGCCAGAAGAAATACAAGCATATCTAGAGAACATCTCTCTTTTCAGCACAATAAGAACATATCAAGAGGGTCAGTTTTCTCTGGCAGTTTGAATCAGGAAAATGCCTAGAGTCAGGATACAGCTTCCCAGCACCCAAGATTATTCCTTGAAACAAGTCTCTCTGCTGCTTTCCAGCTGTGGGACATTCTCAGCATGCTGGTGGCTTTGCACATAGATAAGAAAAGACATGTAGGCACCTATGAGTTTTGGCTATGGGACTAGCCATAGCTGAGAAATGGCTTTGAGGGTCTCAGAAATTGCATATGTGGTGGTGTCCTGGTTTCGGCTGGGATAGAGTTAATTTTCTTCCCAGTAGTTGGTATAGTGCTATGTTTTGGATTTAGTATGAGAATAACGTTGATAACACACTGATGTTTTAGTTGTTGCTAAGTAGTGTTAATGCCAGTCAAGGACTTTTCACCTTCCCATGCTCGGCCAGGTGCACAAGAAGTTGGGAGGGGGCAAGGCTGGGACAGCTGACCCCAACTGACCAAAGGGATATTCCATACCGTATGACATCATGCTCAGCATATAAAGCTGGGGGAAGAAGAAGGAAGGGGGGGACATTCGGAGTGATGGCGTTTGTCTTCCCGAGTAACCGCTACGCATGATGGAGCCCTGCTTTCCTGGAGGTGGCTGAACCCCTGCCTGCCGCTGGGAAGTAGTGAATGAATTCCTTGGTTTGGTTTGCTTTGCTTGCGTGCGTGGCTTTTGCTTTACCTGTTAAACTGACTTTATCTCAACCCATGAGTTTTCTCACTTTTACCCTTCTCATTCTCTCCCCTGTCCCACCAGGGGGGAGTGAGCAAGCGGCTGTGTGGAGCTTAGTTGCTGGCTGGGGTTTAACCACGACAGGTGGGCTCTGACGGAGGCTGGGTTAAGCAGTGCACTAAGACCAAGTTGGGAGGTCTCAGCAGCTCCTTATATAATGACTCTCTTTCCAGATTATGAAATATTGTTCAAACTAGAGATGTTTTAAAAGGCAGCAGTGAAGGCCAGATGACCCCAAGTCTTCTGGATCAATGGTCAGCCTTCAAACTTCCTTGTGGAGTACCATACATAATTTTCATGCAAGCTTTTATTTGAAAATCATATAAAACTTGACTGATAAGATTATCTGACATGGACTCATTGACATGTTTTGGAGCTACTGACTCAAAGTAAGAGGAAAGTCTTTAGCTTAGGTTAGTAGCTGGACTCTGATCTTTCTCAGTACTAACTGGAATATGTTATTCCCTGGCAGGTATTGGCACCATATGACAAGGGGTGTTGCTTTTAGCCATTCTGCCGATATCAGCATTGTGTGATACCATGATTGGCAGGCAGTGCAGAAAGTGGTGCGTCTAAAAAACTATGGAGAATTAAATTGTCTGAAGGCAAACACTCATAGCTAAAGCATCTTGTTAAAAAGACACAGAGAAGCTCACAGCTCCACACTTTAGTGCTATGGCAGTTCTGTGAATGAAATCTTGAACATCTGTTTCCAACAGCTATTATTTTATCACATATTTTCTTCTGCTGAAGTTCCAGCTCTTGGATCAATTGATCACACAAGCATTTCAGATTTTGCAACAAAAATGTTTATGGACCATAACGCTGTGAAAAAAAGGCTTGAAACTACCATCTAAGCATAACTTTATGTCCTTGGAAACCAGGCTCAAAAAACATAGTCACAACATTTAGGCTCAGGACTGAAAGAAGAAATAAGCATATTGTGTTTAGTGAGATAATGCCTTGACTGTGAAGGGCAATTCATGGCTTCTGAGTGCTTGCAGCTGGTGATAGGATTCCAAGCTCTGATTCCAATCAGAGCAGTATTCATGAAAACCTTGAGAAAAAATACTGGACACTCCCCCACCCCAAATGCTGCATTGCAGGTACATTTTATGCCATCCAACAAGGAAAACAGTGACCAGATGTAAGTGTTTTCATAAGCATCACACGACACATCAATGAAAGAATGAGAAGCTCTTCAGAAAATCAGCTGCAAAGTCAATAGAGCATCTTCTTCCACTACATTTGTAACCAAAGGAGATTTGAAATCACCAGACTCGAATTGGCGATAAAGCAAGTTTGTCTTCAACTTATAAATTTTTAACTGGCTGTCATGGACTTGCATATATATTGTCCTTGAGATAAACTTGTTGAGACTGCCAATAGCAAAAAGCATGGGTTTTTTACTTGCAATTGATGTCTACTTTAATAGCTGCTAGAAGTCCTATCACATACTGGATAGCCTTGTTAGGTGCTATAAAAAGTGGAATAAAAATAATGCCTCTGGCCCAATGATCTTACACTTCATGTGTAGTGCAAAGCAAAACAGAGAGGAACAGCAGAGGGATGATAAAGAACATGAAAACAAGCCCATCTTAGCAAGTCAGTGACTTAGTCAACACCCTGGATGCTCCTCAGTCTCTGTATTTTCAAACTTTTATAAATGTCAAAGAAAGAGAGAGCTCTCAGGGTGGGGAACGGGTTAGTATTTGTATTGCGTTTGTTCAGATTTTTCAGAGCAGAAGTTCCAGAGCCTGTGATCAGCTAAGCCATGCTGCTGTGGTTGATTCCTATTCATTTTACAGTAAATATGCCCATACCAGTTCCTGAAAACATAGATGTGAAAGGAAAAATACTCTCTGTAGCCTATTAAGAGCACTGCAAAGAGCATTAACTCAGAAAATGAATTAAACAATACAAAATTAATTCCTGCAGTGCCACCTTGTGTTCAGATACAATTCCTAATCCTAACAACCCCTCGACCTTTATTTGTGCCAATGAATTCTTCCAGTCATAGGATCATAGAATGGTTTGGGTTGG
>NW_009216002.1:21653-36049 GCF_000690835.1 Fulmarus glacialis | reverse complement strand
CCAGGGGAGGAGGTGACGTGTACTGAAGAGGCCCCACTGTATAATAAACCACCAGAAAATGAGAAGCAATATGGCCTGTTCACTGATGGGTCCTGTTGTATTTTAGGAAAGCATCGGAGATGGAAGGCTGCTGTATGGAGTCCTATAGGACAAGTCACAGAAACAGCTGAAGGAGAAGGTGAATTGAGCCGATTTGCAGAAGTGAAAGCCATCTAGCTAGCTTTAGATATTGCTGAACGAGAAAAATGGCCAGTACTTTATCTTTATACTGACTCATGGATGGTGGCAAATGCCCTGTGGGGGTGGTTGCAGCAGTGGAAGCAAAACAACTGGCAGCGCATAGGTAAACCCATCTGGGCCGCAGCATTGTGGCAAGATATTGCCTGCCGGGTAGAGAACCTGGTTGTAAAAGTACGTCACATAGGTGCTCACGTACCCAAGAGCCGGGCCACTGAAGAACACCAAAACAACCAGCAGGTGGATCAGGCTGCTAAGATTGAAGTGGCTTAGGTGGATCTGGACTGGCATCATAAGGGTGAATTATTTATAGCTCGGTGGGCCCATGACACTTCAGGCCAGTAAGGAAGAGATGCAATATACAGATGGGCTCATGATCGAGGGGTGGACTTGACCATGGACGCTATTGCACAGGTTAACCATGAATGTGAAACATGCGCTGCAATCAAGCAAGCTAAGTGGTTAAAGCCTCTCTGGTATGGAAGACAATGGCTGAAACAGAAATATGGGGAAGCCTGGCAGATTGATTATATCACACTCCCACACACCCACCAAGGCAAGTGCCATGTGTTCACCATGGTGGAAGCAACCACTGGATGGCTAGAAACATATCCCATCCCCCATGCCACTGCCCAGAACACTACCCTGGGCCTTGAAAAGCAAGTCTTATGGTGACATGGCACCCCAGAAAGAATTGAGTCAAGCAACAGAACTCATTTCCGAAACACCCTCATAGACACCTGGGCCAAAGAGCATGGCATTGAGTGGGTATATCACATCCCCTACCATGCACCAGCCTCCGGGAAAATAGAACGATACAAAGGACTGTTAAAGACTACACTGAAAGCAATGGGTGCTGGGACGTTCAAACATTGGGATATACATTTAGCAAAGGCCATGTGGTTAGTCAACTGTAGGGGATCTGCGAATCGAGCTGGCCCTGCCCAATCCAAACCCTTACGTACTGTAGATGGAGATAAAGCCCCTGTAGTGCACATACAAAATATGCTGGGGAAGACAGTCTGGGTTACTTCTGCCTCGGGCAAAGGAAAACCCATTTGTGGGATCGCTTTTGCTCAAGGACCTGGGTGCACTTGGTGAATAATGTGAAAGGATGGGGAAGTCTGATGTGTACCTCAAGGGGATTTGATTTTGGGTAAGAATAGCCAATGATTTGAATTGTATTATGTTAATTGCTATATAATACTGCGTGTCATCACTACCATGGTTGCTATATGTCATATCAATGGTATCACAGTAAGAATCACCCAAATTAATGAAGAATGAATCTTGAAACCGAGCAGAGTGCAGCAACCAGAACTGTCTTCAGCATGTAACAATCCAACACCACACACTGTCTCTGCTGTCCTGAAGGACTGTTATGACAGATGAAGCCCAAAGTCATGGACTAAATTAACTCAATGGACATTTTAGAGGGATGGCCCGTAGACTTAGGGCATGATATCTGTGTGTATATACCAAAAGGCAGAAAAGGTGGTGGTGATTAATTGGAATGTATGGGAAAGTGTGGGACCTGGGCATGACATAGATAGTATAGAATAAGGGGTGGACACTGTCTTGGTTTCAGCTGGGATAGAGTTAATTTTCTTCCTAGTAGCTGGTATAGTGCCGTGTTTTGGATTTAGTATGAGAAGGATGTTGATAACACACTGATGTTTTAGTTGTTGCTGAGCAGTGCTTACACTAGTCAAGGACTTGTCAGCTTCCCATGCTGCCCTGCCAGTGAGGAGGCTGGAGGCGCACAAGAAGCTGGGAGGGGATGCAGCCAGGACAGCTGACCCCAACTGGCCAAAGGGATATTCCATGCTGTATGACGTCATGCTGAACAAAAAACTGGGGAGGTTGGCCGGGGGTGTGGGGCCACTTCTTGGAAACTGGCTGAGCATCGGTCAGCAGGTGGTGAGTAATTGCATTGTGCACCACTTGTTTTGCATATTCTTTTATCATTATTATTATTTTCCCTTCCTTTTCTGTCCTATTAAATTGTCTTTATCTCAAAGCACGAGTTTTAACTTTTTTACGATTCTCTCACCCATCCCACTGGGGGGGAGTGAGCGAATGGCTGTGTGGTGTTTAGCTGCCTGCTGGGTTAAACCATGACAGTGCTATACCAATGTTTCCCTGCTCTGGTCTGTCGTTATATTATGATTATGAAATCCAGATATTTTGCATATAAAACCCAGTCCACCTTTTAATATCTATCTATACCTTTTGCTGAAGCCTTTTCTGTGGGTTACCTTCTGATGTTTGAGGGGCTGTAGGGGTGGGAAGGAGATATTTGGAAAGCTCTCCTTGCCACAGCTGTTGAAACTTCAGTGTTAGGACTTCAGTGACTCAGGTGCTGATTTCTGCAGGCCAGGGCCTCAAAGAATTTCATCAGAAATTGCAAATGAAATGCAATGGAAACACAGCAAACGGATTTTCGTTTGCAGTTGAAAGTAGAAAGGACAGATATGTTACTCATTCCAAGCAAACAGATGTAGAATGAGACATACAAAAGCAAAGCCCCTCACAAAACAACACCAAATTAAACCTTACATCTTACATCAGCAGCAAGAGTGCTTGCCAAAGGCACAGAGTTTGTAAGGATGTGCTCACGTCTACCTTCTGTACCATGAAAATGACAGTATTGCAAAGATTTCCAGGAACTTGAAACTATTGCAAAGATTTCCAGAAACTGGAAACTACAGCAGTGGCCTGGCTGGGGGATAGCCCGGTGGTGGTGATTAGCCTGATCCCTCTGCAGTGTTAGCTAGTGATTTGCTAGTGTGTTCTGGTTCATGGCTGAGGTGCCCGTAGGGACCATGAAGGAGTTACAAGAAATAACCATACAAATGATGTTAAACTGTAGTAAGCTCCAGGGAGAAAGAGGGGTAGATTTCTCCTCTATTTTTTGACTATTTTTATTAGGTTTCCACATTAACATGAAGACATCGCAGAAATAACTATGGTAATCTCTTAGGGCGTTGTAGTTTTGCCTTTCTAAGAATAGACCAGTGAGTGGTGCTTGTTTGCCCTTTACTGCAGTCAACTGAATAATCTATCTGCAGAGACTGACGGGTGGAGTGGATAGTTGGATATCATGACTATTTAGCTCAAGCGATGAAAATATATTATTAATTAGAGTGGGGAGTTATTAACAGGTTAAAAAATGCCTATCTCATTAACTGGCATAAAGAGAGTAACCTTCTCAATTAATAAGTCCCTGAAAATAAAATAAAATAAATAGTTTCACCTATTAAAAGGAGTAATCCAGTCTTAGCTTATTGATACACTGTAGAAAGAAACATATCTCTCATTTTTAAACAAAGTGACATTGGGATGTGAAAATAATGATATGAACTAGTTTTTTTGCTATAGAAAAGCACTGAACTTTAGTCTTGCTTCATATTTATTTGAATCAAGCTTCATGTTTATTTGAATCAAATGCAATTTTGCTGTGAACTAACAAAGTAATCTGCAAGACAAGTTTTGGGACTAATATTTGAGAGAAGGAGAATTTAGCAGTACTCCAGGAAGAATCAAAGATTCACCAAAAACTTCAGGAAAAGGTAAAACTGGAATGAAGGGGTTCAAGCAGCCACCTGTGAGACAAGGAAGAGCTGTTATGTATGCTGCTTTGGAGGCACTTTCCATATTTAATAATTCTGCTTGACACAAAACGTGAATTGAAATTCTCACCAAGGATTGTACAAGGATGTGGCCATATACTGAATGGAAAAAGGGCTCCGGAAAGAGAAGGAGAAGGAGAAAGGCACACAAAACAAGAAGGCAATCAGTGGGGAGCTGTACTGCACCATTGTGAGAAGTACTTCTCTGTAGCATGTTTGTTCTGAGGAGTCAAGTTTCCCCATAGCCCCTCTGTTTAAATCCTGTTATGTCAAAATTGTTACTGTGATCCTATGCAGCATTTTCTATCATGTTGCAGAGGTCTTATCAGTCCACAGTGAAAAGTGGAGAAGACTCCAGTGTTATCAGTTTAGGCCAAGCAGTGGATCACTCCCGTAGGGTTTTAGGTTACCTCGTTTTTCTTCTCCATTGCGTCTGACATATAAGTTGTTTTTTTTGCAAATGTACATGCTACTTAAAAGAGCAGAGCAGGCATCCAGTGTAAAAAGTGTCAGAAATATCTCTCTTTTCAAGAGACCAACTTTCTGTCTGGTTCTGTGTCACTTGGCATTTTTACTTGGCTGCCAGGAAAAGAAAAGGGTTCTCCTTGCTTTCCAGAAGCTGGGTGTGGCACTTCATCTCAGTGTGAGCGTTACTCTTGTACCAGGAGAGCATAGCAAGGAAGGGAGGTCATGCAGACGTTACAGGAGAATACTGTGACCTTCAGCAAAAGCAGCCTCTGATTGTTCAGTTGGCTTTATTGAAGTTTTTATTTATGTTATATCCGAGGATGAGGGAACAGGTTCAGATAAAATAAGTAATAACTCATGGGATAATGTCTTAGGATCACAGATAACAGTATATCTCCTCTGGATCTGGCAGTCGTCCAGGTACTGTTTGAGAATATCTAGCTTGTCCTGGCTATGCAGGATATAAAATTATGTTGGAGAACTGCCTTCATCTAACTATGATTCTCATCAAATCTCTTACAGTAGTTTACAAAATTTATATTTATAGGTAAACAACTATGCTACAGGCAATTTTTATTAAAAAAAGAGAGCAATTTCCTAGTAAAATTCACAAACAAATTGGCATTTTACTCTTCAGTGTACTTGATTTTCTAGACCAGAGTGTTGAAACTTCCACCACAGAGAAGGCATTTGTACTATTGGAACTGTTAAGAAACCATCTCATACATATCCACATTGTTCCCTGACTCTGGAAAAGTAAGATCTCATTGCTTTAGGAGTCAGTATTTTCTCTCGCTCCCCTTCTGAAGTAAAAAAAGACTGGGAAATTTCAGTACAGTTAGAGTGCTATGACAGCTATTACAACTGTTAACCCTCAAGAACAGGGCAAAGGGTTCTCAAAGACTCAAAGGCATACAAAACCTTCTCCAGTAGAACAGCTTGCCCACGTACCTTCACACATACCTAAGTTTCTTTCCATCTATGCAATAAAGAGCAAAGGAATTGAGCATATGGGTACTTTAGAGTTTCTCTGAAATAAATAGATCTTATAAGAAGCAGGTATTTAAATGTTTGCTCAGTTCAGGTTAGAGCTGACCAGTCCTAGAGAAAGCAGCAGACTGTGGGTTTTATTACAATCACTTTAATGTAAGCTAAATCACTTGGGTTTGATGTTTTTAATCATGAAATCAATAGAAAAAATAGATTTGTCATCTAAACAAGGAAACACTAACAGAACTGTCACCTATGACCTCCTTTTTTATTGTCTCAGAAGATGAGCAAGAACCATGCTATATAAAGCTATCTTTCTTTTTTATTACATACTCTAATGGCACAGCAACAGAAAGGTTACTAAGAGAGCAGTCCAAGTTTCTGAAGCCAAAAATATATTTCTCTCTATTTCAGCCTATTCTAGGAATAGTGTTCTTTTAACTAAGGTAGTTTTTGGGCACTGTCAAATATTTGTATATTTTATTTTAATAGTTTGGACCAATGTGATTTAAAATAGCAAATAATGAAAAAAATCTTTTCAACTCCCTGTCTTTACGCATCATTTGAGATTAAGTTTCCAGCATCTCTGTCACGGTATTTTAATGGTCTGTTAGCACTGGACTTCCATTTTCAAAGCCAACAAGAGAAGTAAAAGTTAAGAACTGTAATATAAATAAATGCTAAATCAAGATTACCCAAGTCTTAAAAGCTGATGCAGTATGCTAAATTTTAAATGTCTCTCTCAAATCCACAGTACAATTTAAATCCTATCTGCTTTTTACTGTAGTGAATTCTCTGAACATGAGAAAGTCTTGTCAGTGTTTTATATTCTTCAATTAAGTGTGATGGAATACAAGGAAGAATGCTTTCTTGAATGACAAAAATTAGAGTGACGTAATACACAGCTTTGTAAAAAAATTGCAACCATCATACTCTAGTAATCTTTCTGGTTTTGTCATCTTGTATATATGGGAGATGGTAAGCATGGAGCCAATCACTTGGCTCAGCAATTGAGTCAATTGTGTAAATTTTGACTTAGCAGAGGTAGAATTCTCTTATGGGATTTCAGTCTTAAATGGCATGTGAGAAGACTTCATATCATTTACTTTCTAGACATTGAAAACTGAAAATCTGTTACTGGTTTGGGGAAGCGAGATGAGGGAGTGGAGAACTGCATTTCAGGGCAATTTTTCTAAAATTGGTCCAAGACCTAGAGATTTTGCAGTTCTGCAATCCAGCAGAAGACTTGATTTTTAAAACTAGGCATGTCCAGTATGAGCAGAGCAATTCATTCTTTCTGTGTGCCAGCAAAAGAATTGCTAGCAGCATAATTAGGCTTTTAGTTACACAAACATAAATACATACATACAAATGGAAACTGGGGTTTGAAACCCTCTGTGTTCCCTAAAATATCTCCAGCTGCCACTAAATATATCTATTTCTACCTGACAGGAATATCCAGGTAATTTGCTTAATTTTAGCTGTATTCCTTCACAAAAGAAATTGTAATCTACTTTTTGAATCAGCTGTATTTTGCAGGTAGTTCTGGTAAGGGGAAGCACGTGATTTTACAACTTCAGTAAAATCATGGGCCAAGAAATATACATTTTGATTCATAAATTCATAGTGAAATCCACAGCTTTCCACTTATTCTGCAGTAGCCCTGTGCTGGTTTGCATTTCTTTCCTTTCCAGGACAACTGTAATGTGCTCCACCCACCAACTCTCTTTCTTTGCCCATTCGCACAGGGGAGAAGAAACAGGAGCCCTTTGGATCTGTTTAATAGAAGCTAAACCATTCACATTTCCCCATCAGCTGGAAATCGAGATGTTTTCATGTTCACAGCCATGAGGAGATCATCCAGAGACACCCCTTTACAGAGCTGCCAGCCCTAAGAGCAGAAGGGCCTCTGCCCTCAGGAAGGAAACCACAGAAAGTTCCCCCAGGGCATACCATAGCTTCAGCAAAAGTCTGCTCACTACAAGATGTTTTCATTGAATTGTTCTCTGCTGAATGAATAAACTTTCTCCAATGATTCGTTTTTATCACAATGTGTACAACAACTGTAAGTGGAGTGCTCTGATCATTGTGCTATGAAGAACAACACAATTAAGACCAGAAGGTTAAGGTATTTTAAACTTTTAATCCCAGGCTTTTGAAGCTACATTTGAATTTCTCTCTCTTGTGCTATCCCTACAGGGCAGAAGTTATCGCTTCCACACTTCTAAATGTTTTCAAGCTGACAATGACATTTAATCTGACCTGTAGACAGGTACCATCTCTCTTAATTCTATTTTAACCTTAGAGTTGTCTTGGAAGTGTTTTCTCTTTCTATTAAAATTTTGTAATAATAATAAAATGACTAAGAAATCTAAGGACAATGTTACCACATTATTTTAATTTTATTTTTGAATTGCACAATTCATAATCACTTAGGAGCAGTTAAATGCAATCAAAACAGGCTAGCAAGCAATACCAGGGTTCACCAAGTAGCTAGGTCATGCATCACTTTTATCTTCTGCAACAAGGATTGCCCTGTGTACATTCCCTTTCTTTGCCTTCCTGTTACACACTATTGCCCACAAGAATATCTGTTAAAACTTGCATGTAAATTACTCCTGCACAATTGGAAAATAAATATCTAAGTGATCTAAAGTCACTTTTGCTGCTGTTTTCAAAGCAGCTACTTGACAGCAAAAGCTCAGACCCCTTGAAGTGATGACCTGTCTAGTGTGAAGCTGCTGGATGGCAGCAGTGACCATCTTTGACGAGGGAAGCTTCTGGCTTCATTTGCACCAAGTGCAATGGGAGGTAAAAGCTGTTTTTATACACAGACAGAGTCCTCACAGAATTTTGTTGGACTTTGGCCAGAGATGATGCTTGTTCTCCTGAAGAATATTCATTAGTGTCCTTCAGTTCTTTAAAATCCTTCCAAAGCAGCCTGCCCATAAGGTAAGGCAGTTGCCCAGGGGCAAATAATGGTTTAACTGCGCTGCCTATAAACAAGCGTTTGCATTGACTTCAGATGAGTCAGCTTGTACCAGAAAGAAGTGCAACCATCTTTGCAGGTCAGTACTTGCAGCTATTGAAGCTAATGTTGGCTCCCCTTTTTCTTTCTTTTCTCTACGACAGCCTGTTGTGGTTTAACCCTGCAGGCAGCCAAACACCACACAGCCGCTCACTCACTCCCCCCACCCCGCCGTGGGATGGGGGAGAGAATTGGAAAAAAAGTAAAATTTGTGGGTTGAGATAAAGACAGTTTAATAGAACAGAAAAGGAAGGGTTAATAACAACAACAACAGCAATAATAACAACAACAATAATAATAATAGAATATACAAAATGAGTGATGCACAATGCAATTGCTCACCATCCACCGACTGATGCCCAGCCAGTCTCCAAGCAGTGATCCCCCTCCCCAGCCAACCCCCAGTTTATATACTGAGCATGACTTCATGTGGTATGGAATACCCCGTTGGTCAGTTGGGTCAGCTGTCCTGCCTACGCTCAATCCCAGCTTCCTCCTGACTACGCTCACTCCCAGCTTCTTGTGCACCTGGCAGAGCATGGGAAGCTGAAAAGTCCTTGACTAGTGTAAACACTACTTAACCACAACTAAAACATCAGTGTGTTATCAACATTCTTTTCATACTAAATCCAAAACGCAGCACTATACCAGCTACTAGGAAGAAAATTAACTCTATCCCAGCTGAAACCAGGACACAGCCTCATTGATGGAATATATATCTTAGTTTAAATACAGCCTGTGTTTATTCAGTCAACTTCTTTCACATGTTATCTCAACTAATTAAGACTTGACTATATATGTGTTTCTAGAATACCTAAATAGATTCTGTCACCTAGGGTTACATTTATTATATAGTCAATTGTTAATTAAAGCTAGAAGCCAAGATTCCTGCTTGTTCATTTTCTTTAAGCTTTAGAAATAAGAAGCAGAAACCAAGCAGTTTTTTTCAGGGAACGTTTCTTGGATAGGGTCAGACTAGATAAACCAAAAATGTATTTGCTATAAATAATAGTTCAAAGTAGCCAACACTAACCACAGTTTACTTATTCATTTTTTCTATATAACTCAGCTAGAAATATTTATGATAATTGTGCCCTACTTTTATTCATATTAACATTGAAGACAGCTTATAAATATCTTGATCTCTCAGGATTTTAACTGTGCCAGCTAGACAAGCACTGTAAGTTTTGTTGGCAGTCACAGCAAAAGGATTTTGGTGTTTTCTCTCCTACAGATTATGCTCTAATATATCTAGAATGCAATCAGCCACTCATGTTTTAAATTAACTCTAAAAATTGGGATAGAATGGCATCAGCAAAGTCAGTCATGCTGGTATAGTGACAGATTCCTTCCTTAAGATTTCCTCTTGATTCTTTCTTCATGCTTTTAATGAGTACACCCAATTCACTTTATCTCTAGCTGTGGTCTAAATGCTATTAGAGAGGAATTTTTTTTAATGTAGAGATTTTGCTTTCAGAATGTGTCATGTCTCAAAAGATCGAGAACGGGGTATTACTACAAACCTAAAAACACCTGGCAGTACATTTCTCCCCTTTCACTTTAAATGGATAACTTGGAGCCTAATTTTCAAAGGACCTGAATGATGCAGCTCCTGAGAAAGTAAAGCCTTTGTGAAAGCAGCTTCTGAGTCTTCCAGGAGACACATTTTGTTCTTTGCTAAACAAATATAACTTTTACTAATACTACTTTTATTGCTCATTCTAAATCGGGAATGTTTATTGACAAATCCAATATTTTCTCTGTAAACAAATATGACATCTCAACATCTGCTATGCTATTAGGTCACCTAGTCCTGCAGCACTTGTTTAAAACAACATACTCTTGTTTATACAGTTGTCCTTTGTTGTAACTCTGCCTTGAATAATAGTGCATATACTGAGTCTCTTCTGGCTACATCTTAGCTCTCAAAGCCATTCTAGGACCTTCATATTAACAATTTGCTTTGGTCAATAGTTCTGGTTGTGGTTTGAAATACAGCTTAGCTGGGAATATATGCCCTATCTTCTGGATGCTTTCAAAGTTGGAATATAAGTCTTTGCCAAAGGTGAGTGGTTTTTCCAAATAACCATTCCCAACTTATATGCTTTAAAAAACAACATCTGATGTCTCTTTCTCAGACTGCAATTCTATTCATTTTTACAAATAACAAATGTTATCATTATTCTTCCTCTCACAAGCACTCCAATTCCCCTGTCATGCATGCAGACTCTTGGATGAACATTATGCTCCTTATTTCTGTTGCATTTAGTCCACTGCCAGCAGAAGTTTCAGGGTGAGGGGAAGATGTCGAGCTCTTTCAAGAAATCTGTACATTTCTGGTACTGCTTTTGTAGAAGCTTATGAATAAAAATTAGGAAAAGCACTTGACAATTCCATGCAATTTGTATTTCAGCCTGGACCCACAATGGCCATTTTTTCATCCAAATCCATATGGCAGAACTCCAGTTAGAGTCTATCTTACAGAGTAAGTAGCCTAAACTTCCTCCAGACAAGCTACCTGAAGAAACATCAAGAAACATCAGCTACATGACTGTCTCTATTACGAGGAATAATGAGTGACTGCAAACAACAGAAGGCAAAGATTATAATCGTAAATGAAGAATAATTTTCTCAATATCAAACTGAGAGTGAAGGAAAGATTCTCACTGGGGACCTTGTTGGCTGCTGCTACTGCGTCTTACTATTTCTTCAGATTTTTGCAGTGTTTTTTTAGAAAAGAAAACCCCAGGGAAGAAAAGGATATCAAATAACAAGGCTGGCAAGAATGAATTTTTTAATACAGATTTGACTGAATAACCCTCAGCTGCCATTCTGCTCTTCCTTTGGCTTTATTTTCAGGTTTTGATTTGCCTACGTAAAATTTGAAGAAGTAAATAAATCTTCAAGAATGCATTCCCTTTATATGCTCATTACACCTGTTTCTCTGAGTCAAGCCAGAATTTTATAGCCTGATCCAACTTTTTCTTTACTTCCACACTTCCTGAATGACAGCAGTATTTCTCTCTGGAGATTTTTGAATGTCCCATTAAAAAAAAACATATTAGAACAGTGGTCATTGAACATATGGCTATCTGGTTACAGAAACGTCTGCTCTAAGTATAAGTAGTTGGACTGGTGCTGACTGCTTATTAGAAGGGTTCCTTCAGCCCTCTTTGACAGTGGAAGTGGATATTGCCAGGGCACAGCCCCTCCTTACAGAGTGCAAAGTTTCTGGACACAGGGTTATCTTTTTTCCCCATGGATGGTAAATATTCTTCACAACGGTTTGCTGCCCAGATACTGTGAAGCGCGGTTACAGTTTAGGCAGGAAAAGCTGCAGAGTCACGTGTTCCTGCTGTGAACAAATGGATTCATCCTGGATTCCATGCCAGAAGTCTGCCATGAATTTCACTTGGCAGAGCCTTCTGGCAAGCCATCCTGGTCTTTGGTATCTTTGCAAAGACCAGACATGACAACAGTGGTATGGAAGGTCGTTTTTGTTATATTTTTCTGGCTTCATTTTAGAAATCAAGAAAAAAAGCCTGAAGGTTTTTCAGTTGGAAACTTTGTTTTTCACTCACTGTTTAACCAGTTTAGTGTTTAACCAATTCCCACAATGATACATTAGTCTCCTGTAGTCATGCTTCCACATTTTTAATAACAAGGGCAAACAACTGTTGTCTGTCTTGCTCCCTCCTCCTTCTTTTTTGCTAGTAATATGACTGGAGAGGAAATACAGAGAAAACAAATATAAAACACAGCATAAATAAAGGATAAAGATGTCGTTACAGAAGGAAATGGTGATTTATGAATTAATCTAACAGTAACTGTAAACATACAGCCTGGGTAGAACTTCGTCCTATTTTGGAAGGCTTAATTCAAGTCCTTACTAGTACAGAATATTGTTAAACTTACTAATGCCTATATAATACACGTGGAAGCATTATTCTTCTCACAAAGGATGAAAGCCTTGTTTACATATTGTAGGTCATTTTCCCATGAAAAGGCAATGCAAATACATATTCTGATAGTTTTAAAGAAGAGCATAAACAGTAGGAGAGGAGATCAAATGGTTTAGATTAATGATTGCGAAATGGAATCTGTAAAAAAGCCCTTTTGTGTCTCTAACCCTCAGAGTTTATCCATGCAGCATAATTTGACATGTACATGAAATACTGCAGATTGGCATTCAGACCGTCAGACATTTAATGCAGCACTTTTTCTTTACTGAGAATTAAAAGACGAAACCAAAATAGTCATTTATCATATGGGAGTGTCACCCTACATATATTTTACCAAAATCACGTTCTAGTATAGTTATGTCATACATGTCAGCATTTAGAACTTGAAATGTAAAATGATGAAATAACTGAAACTTTTAAAATTTTAGTCTATAAAGCACATAACCTGTAAAGAAAATAAAATTAAAAACAAAATAAACCAACGTTCTTTGCTTGCTCCAATTAGTAAGAATTGAAAAGACTGGGGAACCGAAGTGGGATTGCTAAATCCTAGTGTTTACATGTCAAGTTCCAAAATAAGTTAGAAAATATAACTGTTTAAAACATGAGTCATAAGATGTGCAACAGCACGCTTCCTTTTGCTCTAGTTAGGTTCATTAAAGTTACATGGATCCTGCATCAACAAGATACTACATAAGAGATGTAACTTCATTTAGGTTATTTATAGTTCTATACAGATTAAAAAGAAAATGTTTTTATTTGGCTTGAATAACATCATTCATTTCTCCTATGTAAATTAACATAATTAACATACAAGACCTTAGATGGTAACCTATGTGCTCAGAAAAGAAGTCACATGATAGTCCTACTTACATGATCCATGTCACCTGAAGCTAATGGGATTCATAGAGATTTCAGTTTGCATGGAACCAAATGCAAAAGCAAGCTCTTCATATTGAATATTTTTGCTTTTTGTACAACGACAGAAGATATTCCAGGCTTCTTTACATATTCACTACAAAATGTGCTAAGCTGGACCATGCCACTGCTGCAAAAGTGAGTACAGCAGTAGAAATTCCCTCTCCCAGGATGGTTATTGTTACTGATGATTCTTGTTCTTTGTGCAGGAATCATAACACAGATACAGGCTCAGCTTCACGACCTCAGCCCTGCCTTCTCACATCATTCACGGCTTTCTCTGTGACAGAGGAAGAACAAGGTCCCTATGGGTCCTGTTCTTCATGGTAATTTCATTAGAGGCAAAACCCATCTAAACATTTCCCATTCTTTTAACCATTTACTCTTTCATACAGAGAGTGACATAAGCATAACCGAAGAGGACTGCAAAATGAATGACTAAAGTGACGAAGAATGACTAGCTGGAAGTAAGCAAAGATGAATTTTTTTTTTTAACTGGCATTACCACTCAGAAAATATTAACATTAAACTGGAGCCTGAGCATGGGATCCACGAAGCTTAGCACACTGTACATGAATGCTCCTTGTAGGAGATGAGGCATTTGAAGAACCTTGCTTTTCTCCAGGTTTTGAATGCAAAGCTCTGTACAGAAAGGAGACACTTTCTCCTGCTGAGGATTTGAAGGCATGGACCTCCTCACTGAGATAATCACTTCCTCCCTTTTGCCCAAAGCTCAAAAGAAGGAAAGATGCCAGACTTTATACCAACAGTTCAGCAACTCAAATGTTCACTCACAAGTAGAGAAATCCAACTGTTCTCCTGCATTAGCAGCAAACTAAGCCAAAATCTCCTACTTGTCAGAACAGGGCATTAAGCTCTGCGGTAGGGGGGTGTCCTGTTCTGGACCACCCTTAGTTGCTCTTATTAAAGCTCATCTATTTACTGCAAATTTCCACTGGGACAAAGAATGGATCATGAGTCATATATACAACTGGCTAGCTATCAGACTGCAAAATTCTTGGCCTTCCATATTTTTGGCTCAATATTTTTGACACATGATACTGCTGTAAAACATAAAAACTGAAGGACACAGCTTCCCACAGCTCCATAATACCGGATCCCATTACTTTTTACAATGCTTACCATTATTATTACAATCTT